>NC_133982.1:15535200-15777700 GCF_047716275.1 Strix uralensis | reverse complement strand
TAGGGACAACTGTCCTCACTGTGGGATGTAGCTTTTTTTTTTCCTCTCTCTTTTTTTTCTTTTTTTTTTGCCAAAGGATGTCATAGGTGAATGCATTTCTGCTGTGCACAGTGCGAACACACACACAGCAGAAAGGCCTGAAAATTGTTAACCCCTTCTTATTTTAGCTGCCTGTGGTCTTTTTCTTTCTCTTTCTTTTTCCCTCTTTTTTCGTTCAGCTTGCAAGAATCTACTACTTCTCTGGCCTACTGCTATTTACCTTAATAATGCTCAGTAAATCTATTATTTTCCAGCCTTGGGAAACTTTGGCTTTTATTTTCTCTTATAATCCTATAGTTGATACTCAACGACAGCAGAAGAATATTAAGGAGCTGGAAGAGATTCACTTTCCTTATTATCATTCATAGGTCTTCCACATTTACAAGGTGGGAGAAAGTGAGTTTTGTGCCTAAACAAGGACTAGAAGTCAGAATTGAGGTTTTTCTTTCCTTCTGCAAGGAAAAAGTAGAGATATGTCTTCTCTCACATTTGTGCCTCAATTTCCTTGTATCACCTCTTTAAGTGCTACATACTAAAATGGCCATTTTAAGTCACAACCCCCCCCACCCCCAAAACAAACCCCAAACCCACAATCCCCATTTGTGATTAGAATAGAAGCCTCATTTTACTCTCTGGTGACTAAAACTGTGAGAAACTCAGTGGTTTCCCTACGGCCATATAGGAAATCTGTGGAAGAGCAAGGCCCTGAGATCAGCTCTGTCTGGTATCCCGCTTACATTTTATACCCCAGTTGATTTTTCATTACTGCAGTAGTTACCTCCTAATCTAATGACAGTTACTCCACTCACCAGGGGCGTGTAAAGACCAATTCATTCCAGATTGGAAAGTTCTTTGAGAAACCCTGAATGGAAGGTGCTATAGAAGTGCAATGTGTTATTAATAATCTCTCCTATCTGCATAAATCTCCATTGAATCCTCCCGGTATCATTAAAAGTAAAATAATCCCTCAGCACAGTTGAAGAGCTCAAACCTTCTTTTCCCTTTGTAGGTGTCTGGCTGTTTGCTAAATGGAAAAAAAGGCCACACAAAACGCTGACATCTTTTTGTGACCCTCACAGAGCTACGTAGAGCTAATGAGTTTGTTTTCACTTTTGTAGATGAAATTTCCAGGGGCGGAGGGAATCCGGGGTGGTGCTGGGAAACCGCGGTGCAACTCCCCGGGAACTTGGCTGAGACCACCAAACTTGTTTCATGTGTGGCCTCCCCTTTTGCCTCATTGGACCAGAATTATTTAATGAGCCTTCTGAGAAACTGAGCTCTGGTCCCTTAAGCTGGAAAAGGATCGTGCGGCGCTCGACTACCAGACCACACAGTTTTCAGGCTCTCTTTGCGAGAGGCTGCAACCACTCCTTTCCTTTCAGCAGCTGATGGTGAAAGTGGGGAGAAAGAGAACAATAACAAAACAAAATTGCTTCCCACAGCTGAGAAAATCACCCTCCCTTTATTATTTTTTCCCCTTTAGGAAAGAAATAAATAAAAGGGAAAGAACCCAAATGGGATCTCTCCCTCTTCAAACATACAAATGATCTTATGTTAGCAGTTGGGATTAAACATCTGTCTGGTGGTTATGTGATCATAACAGATGCTGTGTGCAAACGTTTCCTGCTAGCTTTGTTTTGGTTAATATTGTTTGTGTAGCACATTGGGTTGCATTCAGCTGAAGGGATATAGAGTGTGTTTTTGTTCCCCCCCCAACTTCTGCTCAACTTCAAGCATCTCCATCATCTTTTTAAAAAGAAATTAGATGTGGGGGTGGAGGGGAAGAGGGTCATTGACTGATGTCATGTGGAAAGTGATGTCATACAGTACTGATGAAATAGCAATCCACCCGGGTTTTTAGTAGCTTTGATGTTATGTTAGGCCTTTTTCCTCTCTGTTAGGTTGCCCTTGGGTCCACTTGGCCATGCAGCTGGAAATAAACACAGGGATATTGTAATGAGTTTCGCTGCAACTGGAGGACCCTGGAGCTCAACTGCTCGGGATTTCCATTGTTCTTTCTGAGAAGCTGTGTTTCCAAATGGGGCCAGATGGATGCTGACACTGCAGTCTTTGAAGGCATGAAGGCTTTTCTTTACCCAGGGTATTTTTACACTCCCTCTACAGCCAGGGAAACTGAGGCACAGAGTGGTATCTTGAGCTGTCCTGGTCAGAGAGAATATCTGCAGCAGGACAAGGAGCTACAAGTTTCTCATTCCCCATCTTAATCTCTGCTCCATTAAGTCTTACATATAGGTGTGAGACGGAGCCACTTGTTCCTACCTGGCTGAGGAACAGATGCTGTATTTCCACAGTTTTGCCCTATCACCTTGCTACAGTGGCATCCAGCTGGACAACCCTGTTCTCTTCAAAGCTCCCTTGGCTGATCTAAGCCTCTGATGTGGCTTAGCACAAAGACCTTCCTGCAAAGCAAGGCATCTCACTGTCCAGATGCCACCCACATCAGCATCCACCTACTGATACTCCACCTCAGCCTATAAAGAAAGCAATCTCTTGAGAGGTCTGTATGCTTCAGCTTTAAACAATCACTATTAATCCATGTCACTGAGAATAAATGTCCCTTTTTTTTCCTATCATCATAACCTTGCAAAGCCCTGCTGAAGCAGACACACTGAGTAGAAGAGTTCAGTATCCAAGGACAGGGGTTGTGGGAGCTCCTGCTGACGTGCAAGGGTAAGGGACCCACATTGCAAGGACTACATAATCTTGCAAGTAGATGGGCTTGTAAATGATGGCAGGTAGGGCAGATGAGTGGATATTCAAACCTGCTCAGCCTGAGGACTGGCATCTGTTCCTTGAGCTCTGTCCTTTTACCAGTTCTTTCACTTTATCTTCTCTCCATTTGTCCAGTTGTGGTTGTTTGTGTGTTAACATTTACCAACCAGTTCTAGCCAAAAAAAAGATTAAAATGATTCACATTAAATAGCTTCTGGGCAGCCTTTTGCAACACTGAAGGACTTGGGGTCTTTTCACTATAATTACTTTGAAATGTGACTTCCTTTTCCTGGAAAGGAGGGCTGGTCCAGTGAATGAAATACCCAGCTGGAGGCCATAAAAGTTTTTGTACAGTGACTGTTTCAACCACAAACATTCCATATAAAATCAAGAAATTTATTTTAACTCCCTTGTGCCTCAGTTTCCCCAGCCCTAATTATTCTTAATTGCCTTTTTTAATAAATAGTTTTGATGAATCAACATTTGTCAGTGGAAATTGTTTGTTTAAACATCCTTCTCCCACCTCCTTCAAGCATTTGTACAATGCTTCTCCTCTTCATGCATTTTTTTAGAAATGATTCAATTAATCACAATGAGTTGCTCAAATATCATGGTGATAAGGGTCACATGAGGGTAGATAGTTCTTTTTCAAGGAAGTTGGTGCCTTCATAAAAATAGTAGAACCAATTTTGTTCATGAGGAAGGCAGTAGTCTTCCAGGGACTAAATTTAAGAATGCAGAGCTTTTCGGACAAGAAAGTTCCATAGCCACTTTTTAGTGCTAAATAGGAGGATAAATTGTATGAATGCTACATTTATGAGCTCCAGCTTATCTCATGTGTGATGGGAGTCAGTTGGAAATTAAAATTCATCCAACTGACTGTGACCACACACATAGTCCATTGGAAAGGAAAAGTATGTTTGTGCAATTGTGTTTCCATCTCCAAAACAGCCTTAGCCTTGTTGGGCAGCCAAGGTCAGGAGTATCCACAGACATCTCCTTCTGGCTGGTGGGGAAGGAGGTGATGGCTCTCAGGGATCTCCCACATTGCTAAATTTACCTCCCCACTTCCAGCACATTGCAACTCAAATAAGGAGGCACAATACTGAGAGAAATGCTGCGCTGTGTTTTTATGTGCAGTGGTGGCTGTGTTAGGGGATGGAGAAAACACCCTGGCAGAGCAACATGGGGGAAATTGCCCCTCCAGGACTTGGTACTGTAGATCTGTGACCAATCAGTGAACCTCCACATACAGAGCAGTGCCTTGACCAGTGTTAAATCTACTGAGAAATGGCTTTAGCTAAGTCACCTGCAACAACATACTGGCCAGGATACCCTCACAACTGGCTATTTCTCGTGTCACCAAGCATATAAAATTATTCCACATGTTGGCATCCACTAATTCAATAATCTAGTAAAATAAATTTAGATAATAGGCATTAATACCATGTTTCAAAATACACCCACAACATTTATTTCTCTCTCTCAGGAAAGAAAAAAAAAGAAGCACACATTGAGAGGGCTCTCCTGATGAAATAATAAAACCCATTCTCATCTAGAAAAAAGAATCATTATAGGAGGATGGTAATTTACTTTATATGACCTTCAATTGATTATTCTGGGCCTGCTACACAAATATCACAGGAGCTATTGATCGTAAAACCTACCAAATAGATCTCTAATAGCTTTTACTGAGGAAAAATAATTATGCTAGCGCTGTGGTCAAACACACATAAACCAATGTGGAGGTATTAATGTATAGTATTATTACCCATCTGTCTGAGAAGTATGGGGAAGACGCTTCACAGAAACATGCTATGTCTAAGCACCATGAAGGCTCAATATCTGGCTAACAATTACAGCCAGTTATACTGAAAAATTGATTACTGTAAGTAAAAGCTAAGACTGGAAAACAGAGGCTGGAGCTTGCTTAATAAAAGTAAAATAATAACAACCATCATCCTAATTGTGGAGGAGTTCTGCCGTCTTATATACTCGGAGTTAAAAATTGAATTTTCCTCTAGTGCCTGCGGCAGGGCATCATTTCAGAAGCAAAGGTGTCCACCTTGGCTGGCCTGGAGATGGGTGATCAATGCCTGTAAAAGGCCAGGTTGTCTCAGCAAAGAACAGACTATCTATCTCGAAGGAAAAAGACCACAAAGAGTTAGAAACTCATCACCCCACCTCAAAAGCCCACATAAAGCCACACCTTTGCGAAAGTTTGGGGGTCTGGCAGGGAGGAGTGTTGTGGTGGGTACAGATTGCGACGAGGCTTGTTGCTGCTGTTACTTCTAAAGGAGCTGATTCCCACGTGGGAATCTGGCAGTGGTTTTGCAACTGATTTCATTGGCAGAAGGATCAAAACCTAAATGCTGTCTCTGTGCCATGATGAAGACTTTAGATTTTCTCTCTCTCTTTTGCCATATGTATAGATTTTAAGGCACGTCAACTTAAAAATCAGCTTGATTTTATATAAATCTTATTAAAATATAAGTAAAGTTATTGTAACTCAAAGGAATTAAGAGGAAAAGTATATTTTCCTCTATTTTTTCAAGTTTAGTTCCCATGTGCTTTGTATAGCTCGTTCTACTGTTTTTGTTTCAGTAACTTAGTTCACCCCTTTCCCTTACTTCTCTGAGTGTCATTTCACAACATAGGGATATTAAAAAGAAAACAGCACATAACCACCAGAAAACTTTCTTTTCTTAATAGGATAATGAAAATGTACATTTTTGAATAACAAAGAAAGGCTTTGTGATTTTGTGTTTTATGTTCAGGTCTTTTAATGTATTCAAAATGACTAGATTTCAAGCTGGCAGTGTCCCCTAGAAATTATTATTAAATATTATTCTAGTATTCTAAGGTAATGCCTGAAAGACAATTTATAATCAGACCACCAAAACAATTGATCAAATATTTATTTATCTGGCAAGCAAGTAATAATTAGTGGAAGGCTAGCATTGAAAGCCCCTTCTCCTTTTAATAAAGAAATGCACAGGCAATCAAAAATGTAGAGCACAAGGATGCTAAACTCAAGGGATCCATACTAAAGAAGAAAAAAAATGCTAATTGAAAGAAGTGCTGAGAGAGAGAGACAGAGGAATGTTTTTCATTCCCAATTTTGGTTTAAAAGCAGACAGATTGCATAGTATCATCCTCCAAGCAAGGCTCTGAGATTGAACTGGGGGGACCAGAGTTCACAAGTAACTCATCCTGCGCCAGGAGTTACATCACGAAGGCAGAGCCAAGGCTCGCAAGGGCTCTCCCAGCCCTTCAGAAACAATATGGTTCAAATGTTAATTTCTCTTCCTTTTGGTTTGTACCAGTTTGTGCTGTTAACAAAGTAACACTCAAAGGCTGGAGTCACTACTATCTTTGTGAATGATTTATGATTTGCACTCTAGAGATAAGCAATTTCCATGCCAAAAAAAGGGCTTTTTTTTTCTCCCTTTTTTTTTTTTTTTTTTTTAGAAGCAGACTGTCATTGCTATAGGGAGTGAAGATAATCATTAGCAAGACCTCTGCTGTTTATTGGTGCTCTTTCCCTTTTGCTTTTGCGTGGGCACAGGTGGTGAAGGGTTGATGGGTCCAACTCTCTGGATTTGCATCAGTAATGAATTTGGCCCAGAGTGTGTGTACCTCCCCGTCCTGGAGATCATTGCCTAGACCTTCTTTGACCTTGAAACTAGTATTGATTTAAAATCAATAGGATACCTTAGGTAAACTGACGCTCACCAAAATCAGTAGGTCCTCTGCAGAGACACAAATGTCATCATTTTGGTCAGTCAGAGAATGCTTCGAGCTTTCCCCCTTCTCCCCCTCCTCAAAAATCTGTTTTTGTCCAGTTTTCTGTACACTGCCTAATTTCTGCCTAGGAGAACAGCCATGTCTTGGTTATGATTAGAGATAAGGAAGACAGTCGGCTGTCTTTCCTGGAAAGGAAGGTGCAGAACAATGTGGTTTATCTGTATTCAAGACATACTTTTCTCCTATCTCTGAGATGTTTTCTTGGTTTGAGAGTATTTTTGTCCCAAATAATACAAAAGCAGCGGGGCCAGAAATCTCAGTTACATCTCATGGTTGTGTGTGTTCTTTCTCCAGAAGACTTGGAAATTTTCATAAACTGTTAAGTTATTCAGCAGATGAATATTAAAGGTATGTATTTTTGAAGTTTCTTTGGGAAACTAATTATGAGTCAACTGGCAGCATATATCTCAGTCAGTGATTTTTTTTCTTCAAAATGCCATGAAGAATTGCAATATACCATGTAACAAATACATATCTAGTGTCGTAATTAATTTTTTAAAAAAGAAATCATTTACAATTTACATATGCACAAAATGGCTCATTTTGCCACTGTATTAGTTAAAACCATCTAAGTTTGTTCGGAACTTTAATTCAACTCTAAACTCAACTATGTCCTGTCCTGGCACATGATAATCTGCAGAACATTTAATGACAAAATCACAGATGCTCTTAGTACGATGCAGCTGAAGGGCAAGCCTCATCAGGAGCTGTAAATAAAAACTTTAAAAAAATCTCATAAAAAAAAAAAAAAAGAATGTCTATTAGGTTTAGAAGGAAAAGATGAGACTCTTCAGTAAAGCCTGACCAAGAAGTTACACTTCTGGAGAATTAATATTCCAGATATCATTAACAATTGACTTTTGCTGGTTTTATTGAGCTATTTTCAATGGTCCCTATAATTTACAAAGGGGAATGAGACAACTTTGGTAGCAAATTTATGAGCTTAACCCTGAACTCAGTTGTGTTGAAGGGTGTCTTTCCATAGACTTCCCTGTCTCCCTGACCGCAAGCGTGGCTGTTACAGGGGAAAAACACTGTGTCAGTGATGGTGTCCTGCCACATGTGGGCTAAATGGACAGACAGACACTGAAAGAAAATGGCAGCGTTTGAGACAGGAATTTAAATCTGGAGTTTGAGAAAAACAGATGATAAAAATATAAAAATACAGCAGGAAAGATGGGTAAGAATGCAAATATTAAGCAGGGGCAGGAAAGGCAGGGGGACAGAAGTAGTGAGTGTGTTAAGGGTCTATGGCAGGAGGGAAGGTTCTTGGATAAAGGCTTTCGGCATAGCTGCCACAGTCACATGGGTCTTACCATTTTAGCTGGTAGGTACAATTAACCAGGTCATTCCTTGGTAATTATTTTGTCACCAAAACATCTCGCTGGCTCTCAGATGATTTTGGTTTACAAAAGGCAACACATGACCACTGAGGCAAATTCAATTCACAAACGGAAAACTGTAGCACAAAATCACCTAGGTTTTCTACGTTATGGGCTGGATTTCAGCTGTGCCCCACACTCCTATCTCAGAAACAATGACAGAGAGAGAGAAACTGCGACCTCCCAAAATACAAAAGCAATACCTGTCTGTTCCTGACTTTAATATGTTTAGCTGATTACAAGGACACTGTTAATGGTGTTATTCTTACTCAGCAATGAGAGGGGGAAAGGAAGAGAGCACACCGGTGCCAGGTCAGGGTGCAAGGCTTTCCTGCCGGTCCGCGTCCCACCTGCCCTGGCTGATTGGTTATGCTTGCTGTCGGAGCCGCCGCGCGCACGGCGGGAGGATTTGGGGATGATTAATTGCCCTGTCTTCTGAGCGGAGAGTTCGGAGCAGCAGGGTTCTTCGTGTATGTAAATACACGTGGGCTCAGTGCTGTACCGGCACCGAATGAAATGAATAAAAAGACTTAACAAAAGGACTCGACTCTGAATGTTTAGATGTTGAAGATTAGTTTCTATTATGTCCCAGTGGGAGAAAAGAATATGTCATATGGGAAACTGGATAGGCTTCATGTTGCAGAGAAGTGAGAAAGCCCGCTTCCCGAGCACGGCTCGGCTTGTGCTACTGCTGGAATCAGCTCACAGACCCCAAAAAAACCCAGGTGCTTACACTGGTTATAAAATATAACTCCACCGATCCATGAGTTAAATTGTGATCTCTGCTGTGAGCAGTGCACAGCATATAAAAAAATAAATAAACCCTTCAGAATTCAATCGCATACTTAAATAGTCGGTTTCTGCTTTTCTTACTTATATCTGATTCAAATGTGCACATCTGTTGTTATATTGTATGGCATTAAAATCATAATAGACCCTGTTTTGTGTAAAAATGTAGGCTCAGAACCCAGCAAGCAAGGAAGAGTCCCATAAACTGCAAGCAGCAGAAAGAAGAAAAGTTTGATCTTTTTGGTGAATAATGTGAAATGAAACATTCCTCTAGCATTCTTCTTCCCCACAAAGATTACAATTTTTCTTTCTTTTTTTAAAGAATGTGCATGTGAATTTTTGCATTCATTTTTGCATCATAAAACATTTCTTAGATGGGACTAAATCTTCCTTAATATTTTCATAACTTCTGTGTGCTTAAAAATCACCTGCAATTTGCTAGATGAAATATTTTCTGTGGCACTGTGACAATGGAGGGAGACCAGATGTTTCCAGAAAATTCATTTTTTAAACTGTTTGGTTTTTGGTGGTGTTTTTTTTCTCTTTACACACTTGTAGAACAAGCTGTAAAAACAATGCTTGAAGAATGAGCTGATTTTAAAAAAATAGAGAGTCAAAGAATTTGAAATAGGAAAGATTTTATTTTGGATATCCTTTCACCAGAGGAGATTATTATTTATAGGCTGCATTATATATCTTGCCTGGTAATCAGCAGTAATGTATGTCTAGCAATAGTAGAAAAATGAATTTCAGTAGTATCATGTATTTTAGAAAAAATAAATTATGAAACACTTAAGAAAAATGAAATAAAACTAGTGATGAATCTGCAGCCTCAGAAAATCAGATAAACAAAATGTTCCAGTTAGTTATTGCCACACTCAATAGCAGTACATGAAATTGTATTACTGGCTGTGAAATGAAATAATCCCACCCTGTGACAAGCTGGCAGAATTTGCCTGAAACTCTCCAGCTTTTTAGCAGACTTTGATCCCTCCAGGGACTGGGGTTTGGGGTTTTTGCTGAGTCACAGAGGCAGGAGGTTCACCACCTAATCCGGAGATAACAGAGAGGTGGTGGCTGAACCCAGAGGATCAAGGGTGTGGATTGAGCCATTCAAAGCAGAAACTTAATTACAGCTGAGGTTAGATGAATTGTTGCTCTGAACCTGCCATTGTTTTATTGTTAATGTCTGCTTTAATACCTCCAAATTTCAGTCAGGGCAAAGTTGGGTCACTAACATCTGAATGATGCTAGTGCTTGAGTATTGTAGATTCAAAAAATAGAAAGTCACTACAAGGGTGAGAAATCTCTTTTTTTTCCCCCCCTTAAACAGTCCTTCTCTCTAGATTGAAAATTTGCATTGCTTTTCTAAACGATGAAGTAGCATTTAAAAATGTATTCATGTTTTCTTGCACCTTTTTACAAGCGCTCCAGCACCCAGTAAATAAAAGTAGCAGCCTGTGTCCCTTTTAGCAAAAGCCATATATCTGCTCAGACTTGTAATTTGCTCCGTTTATATCCTTTGCCCTTGAACTCTGGTTATTAACGCAATGTTTCTCCAAATGATGCCATATAACTCTGCTCCAAGCACATTCCTACTGACACCACACAAACAACAAAGCCAGCTGAAAAAGGGGGGAAAAAAAAAAAAAAAAGAAAGAAAGGTGAATTGTGTGTGATGGAGAACATTACTCAGAATGATATAAGTTACTGAGTTTCTTGTGTTACGGGGGTGGAACGTGGGTTAGAGACCTCATCTGACTGTGACCACCTTTTCTCCAAAAATCTTCTAAATGGCTTTCTGCAGCCAGTTACCTGTATTCAGACATAACCTCTTTATGCTGAGCAGAGATCCTGCTAAGGGTCTGCTGTTGTGTTGGAGAAAGACTGTCATGCTGGTAAAAACTTCCACGTCACTATATCGGGACTATTGATCAGGCTAAAGAACTTGCAACACACTGCTGAAAAGAGAAATGAACCAGAGGACAGAAAAATAAAATAGAAATGGGGGATCAACAGGTGGCCAGTGTAAAACATTCTTCCAGGAAGAAATGAAATATCTGTGGCAATATTTGCTCTGTCATAAAGCAGTGTAGAAATCCGAGGGGCAATTAGTGTTGTTCAAAACACTTTGTCTTAAGTGTTATCAGACAGTGAAAAAAATGCTCCTTGCTGCAGTGCCTCCCTGTTAATCTTCATAAAGGAAGGAATCTGCTGAAATACAGATCTTTAGATGCATTGCATCTACTTTCCTACTTTCCTACTCAGTTTCATTAAATAATAAGATACTATGGCACCATCTAAATATTGACTGATTTTTATTAGTCTTTCCATATCTGCTTGGCTAGCTGACAGTAAGGCCTCAGGCAGAGATCTGGGCTTACTTTGATGTCAAAGAGTTCTTTAAGAGCATGGACAAATCATTATCCCTTAATGTGATTCCATTTCTCTTCTTACCTTGTTGGATCTGTTTAGATTACAAGGTCTTCTCAACAACTAATGGAGCCCTATGTGTTTGTAGGACTTTGGCTAGGATCTGAAGGTCCTACTAGTGCAAAGAGCTGAAGATAAAGGGCATTCCTAGGTTAAGATGATGTGTGGGAAAAATAAAAGGTATAAACTACCTTGGTGACACCACAGATTTCAAGAACAAGTTTAAAAGGACCCAATTCCCTGTAGATTTTGAAAATGTAGGAAATCTTGCAAGGAAGATCATGCTTGTGAAATTCCCAGCTTCATTTCTTTAGGATTGCTTTTCTGATAAATCTCAGGTAAGCCTTTAATCTGCTGAACGCACTGTAAGAACACATACCTGGTCATTCTCCGCTTCCCATTCTCATGTCCATTTGGCACAGCTTCTAAGATCATATATTGTACAACATGGCTTCCATGAAATACTCCTTTTTCCAGCTTAAAAACAGACCATTGTTCTGTGCTAGTTTTTGTTGTCTGGTTTTTGCTGGTTTTCTTTCATGGGGCAGAGAGTATCTGGGGAGGGCTTCAGTGAGAAATTACTGATCCCACCGCTGGAATACACTAACATTGAATTTGTCAGAATTTGCTGTGTTCTAGGATAGTGTTCTGGTGGTAAGGTTTTAACAGCACAGAGATTGATCACTGAAGCAAGAGAAGGAACAACCAGAGCAGAGCAAATACCAGAGAAGACAAAATGTTCAAATGAAGCTGTATGAAGATTTATTTAGTTTTAAATACATTTGCTTTGATTGTATTTTTTCCCCTTCTGCTTCCAGGAAACAAGTTCACTGTCAGGAATAGTCATAGACCAGTGTGGGTATTTTAATTTATTATATCAGTTACCTTAAAGAAAAGATTAGAGAAGATTCTCAGAAAACTAATTCTGATGTTATAAATATTTGAACTGAAAGCTAAATTCTCAGAGACACTTCAGCAGTTAAGGAGCAGCAACCAGCCCAACTGGTACCTCTTCTCACAATTAACCAAGCCAAGACTGAACTCATTTCCACTACTGATTCAGTTACAGAATAATGTGAAAGAATTATATTGCAATCTAGCAATGCATACAACAAACTGTTCCTTGCAATTGACTCATGAAAGTCTGTAAATAACTTTTTAAAATTAATTGTTGCTAAAATAAAACAGTATTAGAATTGTTATAACAGCAGGAACAGCACGTTTCTCTGTTGCTGCTCTGCCTGGCTCTTTTCATTCCTCTTCTGTTGCAGCCATTTCCCTTTCCCTTTTCCGTGATATCATTGGCTTGACTCTGGGACTTCACTTTTAGGAAAACAGTAAAATTCAATTTTGCCTGTACTTCTGAGAAGCTGTGAGCCAGATCATGCTGTTTCTTTTTGAATTTGGATAAATTTTCCATTTTGAGCTCTGTGCATGTGAGAGAAGAAAGAGGAAGCAGATAGCTCAGCACAGTTATGGTCTAAAAAAGAAATCATCAAATTTTAGTCCAGGCTGGTAAGCTTGACAAAAACTCAGTGCAGTACACTTCCATGCTAGCCAGGTCAATACCATATGACAGATTGAAATACCATACGTGACTCATGGAAGACATTTTTGGGCAAACTGTTATCCTCAGTTGAAATTAAATTAAAAGACACCTCACACTGGGTCATCTCACTTTTTTTTTCTTTCTTTTCTTTTGTTTCCTTTTTTAAACTGGATTGTTATCTCATTTTCACAAGACTATCACTTTTATCCTGACTTGTCAAACAGCTATTACCATCAAGATGATGAGCTTGATATGCTGCAAGTACTGATTAAGGGGATAGTGCAATTGCTCTTGCTCTACCTTGAAGGAGTAATTTTCCTGTCTGTCTAGTAAGTGGAGTAAAAAAAGCCAGATATCTCCTTATCTGTGGAAGAAGGAGGTTGTCTCATCTTTCTCTGAGCTCTTGTTAGCAGTCAGATCTGGTCAATACCTGGCTTCCAGACGTTCTCCAATGGGATGCAGATGTTCAAGCTTCAAATGCTGCAAGAAAGTGGTAGCAGATTGAAGGAGTGACAGTCCTCAGAATCACTGAATTGCACCCAAAGAACAATTTTAATGGCTTTGTGTGGTAGGAGCAGATAACTTTTGACTGTGAGGTAAGCCAGCTTGTAGGTGCTAATGACCTATGGAATGTTTTGCAATATAAAGATTCCAAGGAAAGAGCTCCAGACTAAGTCTGAATAATCCACTGACCAAAATTCTCTCTGGTGATCTCTGTTAGACATACTACATTTCAGACCTGGGCCTGGCTTACTGTGAAGTGTTTCTGTGCTTCATTACACAGTTGTTATGTTTCACCACAAAATGGCAGTACTTCTGTGATGGCAGAAATGATTCCTTTAGAGTCTAGGCAACTCCAGCTAAGGCAAAACTCGTGCAGGATGTTAATCATAGGGAACTGCATCTGTTGGTGTATTTAGACAGAACATTTTGGTTTCTTTGGGATGAATGAAGATCACCCTAATTCTGGCTCAAAACAATTAAGAATAAAACGCAAAGAATGCCCGTGAATATTGGTCAAAGCAGATCACACAACTGGGTAAAAGTCCCGAAAAAAATGCATATTTATATATATGCATAATATACATACTGCTAAATATACATATGCTCCTCTCTCTTTCTCTCTGTGCCTCTTTTTCTTTCTCTCTCTCCATATATGTGTGCATGCTTACATATATATATTTATCTTCTGCAAATTTGACAATCTTATAAGTTTTTTGGAACTTTTACTGCCTGCTCTTCATAAATACAGCTAAAGCTACAAAACCACATTAAAATCCTAGCATAAAATGAAAGACAAAAGTGCCTCATGCACCCAGGTTTTGTCACCTCAGGGAGAGGGGAGCTACTAGCCAATTGCCAATTTTTTGCATTTGAGCAAAATATCCAGGAGGACCTTCAGAGTTTATTAAAACTGTTTTGGCTGCAATGACTATGTGGAACTGCAGACTGCACATCTCTCCCCCAGCTGCCTGTCCCTCCTGGTAACCAATGATGTCATGCTGGAAACTTCTCTACTTCACCAGGAACGTGGCCAGTTTGTGCCAGTTGGCTGCATGAAAGCAGGGCAGGGAGACCCTGGGTTGTATGTGTGAGTCTGTGGAGGGAAGAAGAAGGGTGAGGAAGTGTGACAAATCTTCAGTGAAGCTTCGTTTTGAATTCTTATGTTGATTCACCAGTCAAGGGAGTATATCTTCTGCATAAGCCAACTTAGATTCACCTACAGATGCCTGTGAGTGCCGTCTCTGTGTTTTACCATCAATAAAATGAAGACCCAGCCCATTTTTCCTGTCAGGGAAGAGTTCCAAATCAGTGTCATCTGGGAATAAAGGAATTGCAGAAAGATGTATGCAAAATCCCTAAAAAAGGCAGAACTATCATTTATAAAATAAATTATCTGAGGAACGAGATTTTTTTTTTTTTTTTCTTAATTCTAAAGGATGCACTAAGAGCCCTCAATTGTGGAATATCCATCTCAACGTGGTAAATAGATGCGTTAGACACAGAGTGACATATGGGCAGATAAATACAGCCATAACTGGTAGGCAAAGTAAGTGCACGCGGCATGTGTCAGTATTGTCTGGTAATTCAGAGCTGTCATAAAACTGTCCCACTTATGATGTTACAGCATTTTTAAGAAACATGAATTTGCAATTTAAACTCTGCTAAATGAAGGCAGGAAGTTACAGGTTACAGAGCTGCATGCAAACAGGGGAACCAAGAGTTTTTTTGCTCAAATCTGTCTCAGCAGGTACAAACTGTAAGGATGCACTGAATACTTCAGTGTTGCCAGGGACATTGAGTATATGGGGGTGATCAGCCTGGAAAGCAAATAAGAGCATTTTCAATCTAATAAATGTTTGGGAAACATAAACCTGGTTCTGCTAACAGGAATTTCAACATAAATCAAAATCCTATCATTAAATCTGCTAAATCCCTGAGAAATTTTCTTTCCCCTTTCTTCACTTCTTTCTTTTTTCCTCATTTGAATAATATGTACCCTTAAAGATATGACCAAGTTTTTTTGTTGTTTTGTATTTGTTGTTGTTGGGTAGGGTTTTTTACCTCTACAGAAGTTTCTTTGGAAAATGTTTTAAAAATGTCTTTGGTTCCAGAGCCACGCTGCAGAGTAAGTCTGCTAGCTTTATCTCATATACTGTCTCCCTGGGAGTCTGAACTAAATGCATAATTTAAAGAGCCCTTAATCTGCAATGTCATTCCCATTTGGTCGGAGGCAGCCTTCACTTTATGATGTTAACTTTCTCAGCAAAGGGCAATGGCAGTTTTTCTGAGGATGCACTTAGAGGCAACATCTCATGTAAACCGTTTATTCAAGGTGTCCTGACATCCCAGTATAACACTGGGTGACAATGGATAACCTTCATCAAGTTCTCCCATGGGAGAGAGGCATTCATGGCAGTGAAAGTGCTGCACAAAGCCAACAGTAATATATAAAAGACTGTTGAGGAGGAGTGGGAGATAGGAGAAGGAAAATGGCAAACAGAGACTTAAGCCACATTATATTTCATTCTGCATGTTTCACATGATCCAGGTTAACGTCATATCTGCTGTAGGTAGCATCTGTAGTAACCAGTGCACAGCTTTTGCTAGGAGTCAGGACCCAGTGATAGCTGGCATGTACTGGCCATGTCTCACAGCCTGCTAGCCCTGACTGAGAAGAGCTGGATCAGTCCCGCAGCCTGCTGCTCTCTCTTATTAACATGCATCGTGTACTGATTTCAGCCCCGAGTTCTTTTCGTAATTTAAGGGGTGCAAACCGACCTTTAAATGGGGAGGGCTGTTTCCTTTTTAATTAAATCTCCAGCCAAGCAATTTGCCTTTCCCATCCTATTGAGTTTTTCATCAATTGTTTTTCTTCCCCTTGCGCTGTAGCAAACCACAAGTGCCTTATTACAGTAACTATCACACTGTTCCTGTGCTCTCTCACCCTGAAGGTTGCTTTTAAAGTGCAAACACACCTCCAAAGATATGCAACAAGCTAATACCCCAGGATGTATTAAGGACCATTTTGTTTTACTTCAGCTGCATATTAACAGGATGATAACCCAGAATAAGGGATATTGAGACATCTTTTCCCCAGGATATAAGGAGATTCAGAGTTGCATTATGTGTGATAGATGCAATTGTAGGAAACTTTGTGCATATCCCTGCATATGCCTGGTCAAACCATTCATTCCTCTTTTGCAGTCCTTATTCTAATATGTCTATCACCAAATACATCTTCATGGAAACAAGCTTAAGAAACTGTGGCTCTTCTACCCTTCCGCTTTAGCAGCACATGCCCAGCAACTGGTAAGGGAAAGAAAGATCCAAGATCCTTTCACTGTAGGACCTACCCCTTAACCTTCCAGCTGTGTTCATCCCTGGGCTGTACAACAGCTCATTATGCAGCAGAACTGACCAAACACCTTATGGATGATTGAGCGGGATCTCCAGGATGGTGAGAGCTGGTATTGAAATTTCTTCCAGAGCTGGGGCAGTACTGAGCAAGAGGGAGGGCGAGGGGCACTTGATCCCCTGCACATTTTCTGATGCGTGAGCTCAGGCTCAGACTTTTCCCATAATCAGGATCTGTAGGGCCTCCATCCTTTACCCAACTGCCTAGCTCCATGCAGCGCTTAGGAACATAATTGCTTGTGAGTTGTAGGCTAAAAATAAACCTCACATCATATATATCAGTATCTACATGACAATTCTTCTAATACACATAGAAGAAGAACAGCCAGTTTGGCTCAGGTGAGTCCCAAACTCAAGATTGTTTTATTCCTAGCTCTGCCACTGATCTTCTGAGGCAAGTTAGAGATGTTGTTAAACATCTTTATATTTCTTGTTCCTACTGCATTGTCTCCTAAATCTATTTAGATTGTAAATTACATTTTGCAAGGAGCTTCCATGACAATGTGCCTGCATGATGATCAGTTAAATACGGCCATTGCCTATTGGAGCCTTTAAAGGAAACAGGAGCATGCACAGGAGACTGTGTGCATATTTCTGTTGAGTGTTTCTGTGTTACAGAGCATGGGATGTTTGTGTGCATTTGTGTGCACATGCACTCTTTATCCTCATGAGCTGTGAGTACCTACAGCTGGTGCCAAGGTCTTGGGAAAGTCAATGTACAGTACAGAGGAGCCCAGACTGACTCTCATAGGATACAAACTTCCCCTCACATATACTTGGTTGGAAAACCTCTTTAACTTTTTTATTTTATTTTATTTTATTTTAAATTTTGCCCTCTTCCCTGGTTTAGCTTTGGCCTTTGGAGGGCGACAGGTCCTGCTTCAGCTCCTGCCTGCCGGTGCCCCCAGACCCCTCACGCTGGCAGCCGCTAGATGGGGAGCTCGGCTAATGGGTCCAGCCCTGCTCAGAGCCTGGTCACCATCTGGCAGACAAAATCAGAGGGAGGGGACTCCTCTGCAGCAACAAAGTAGGCCGCCCTGTCTTCAAATTGAGGATAAGAACAAGTGATGGAGTCTCCGGCCACAGCTTGAAAGCAACCCATCAATGTCATCTTGAGTTAAGTACCTGATGCTGGCACTTTGCTGCAGTTCTTGGGGGGATAAGGGCTCTGACAGGGTCATTGTTTCAAGTGGAGTTCAGTCTTTTGTTTGCCATAAACGAAGAAGACAGGAAGTCAGCTGTGAGGTTTAGGAATAATATTTAGATAATTGTGAGATATCTCATCTTAAAGTTCAAACTGATTGAACCTGAGCTGAGTTTTGAGTCAAACTTTGTTTACGGGCCCATCATCTTTGTGGCTGACACTCGCAAAGAGGAAGGGCAGAGGAGAGGGGGAAGAGTGAAAGAGAATGAGCCAGGACTTACAGTTCCTTTCTGACCTTGGTAAGAGGGAAAAATCCATACGGAAAACAAAACAATAAATAATAATAAATAATAACACCAACAGTGATGCCAACACTCCAGGAGCCGGAAAATAAAAATAACACTCCATTGTGCCCACATTCTTAATAACTCTGCATATGACTATCTAATCCGAGCTTCTGCAAAAATCAGCCAGGAAGATGCTTGCACCAAACACAGCATGAGCCTTGCATTTAATCGGTTACTGTAATAAACATATAAAAAAAGATTTTTTTTCCATGAGAGGACAGAGCAGTGGCTACATAAAAGGACATCAAATGACACATCCTCCATCTCCCAGCAAATAAAAAAGCCATCAGCTCATAACAAGGCGGTGATAAAAGGTGCTGAGGCCAGTAAGATTAAGACTTTGTAATAAGGTTCGGGCGCCAAAACTGACAGCCATTTTCTTTTATATTTATCATGTCTTCACATTGGGGTGAGAAGCCAGGAGTCTGTCCCATTGCTGGCTAGAATTTATAGCAGCTCCATTATTAGGAGATTGCACTGAAATGGGGCAGAGGTATGGTTTTCTGAGAACGCTACAATAGCCTCCTACATTATACACTTGACAGGTTTGTCAGCGCTTAGTAACAAGCCTTGTAAAGTACTTTAATATCATTAGCACTATTTTCTTAATGTGTCTGCTCTCCTAGCAGCCTGAAAATATCATATATCATGGTCTGGAGGAAGGCATACATAGCTATCTCTCTCATTCTCTCTCTCTCTCTTTCTTTCTTTTTTGTACCTTCCCCCTGAAATTTGATTTTATTGCCACACATTTGGTTGATGTTTTAATCAAAATAATGTAGCCATTTTCCTTTATTGATTAACAAGTAAATATGTATAAATATGTAGTTAGGGGTGGGCAACCCTTTTAGAGGATATTGGAAACAACATAATTAATGGCTTCCTCATCTAATTACAGTGCACGTGTTACATCTCCCCATTGTTTTTTCTGGTGATTCTTTTTTTCTTCTCTGCCCCTCCAACAAGAGAGGTCTGTTGCCAGAATGTCTGTGGATTTCATACAGAGGGGCAGGGGTCATGAGCCGGAAAGCAAAACAAAACAAACCCAAGCTCTTGGTCACTTTTCTGAAAATATTTGTGATATCGCTGCTGTTTCATCTGACTGCATGCCCCATCACCCCAAAATTCATCATTCTCAGCAGGTAATGGTGGCCTGAAGCTTGTATGCTAACTTTAATTTCTTTTAAATATCCAAGACATGTATGCGTGCATTTATTTATTTACAGCGTTTCCTTGGACCCTTTGAGATATGAGTTAAAGCACCATTTGCAAGCCAGGGTGTGACAAAGAAAGGGGTTGCCCTCTGCAGACAGGGTTGGAGGTCAAACTACCTCTAAAAGAGGCATATATTGCCTAATGGATATCTACTGTGCTAATGTCAAGAGATGTAAAGTCCACATCCTACCACAACAATGCAAGAATTGTTTATAATTGTATTTGAAAATAAACATTTATTAAGTGCTCTGCAAATGCATGACATTATAAGCAGGGCTTGGATCTCATTTGGGAACAGGATATGCTTCTTAAATAGGAGTCGTGTTTATTCCTGACGTTGTAAATATTCTCATGTATGACCTTAATCATAAAAATTCCAGCATTGTAAACAACTGCACTAAATCTATACAAAAAAATGGGCTCAGGCAAGGAAAACAAATATGTAAATGAACCTCATCAAAGAGAGTTTTATTATCTTAAGTATGACCTCAGTCAAATGGCTTTATATCTTGGAAGATTGTTAAAGTCAAGTACACAATCTACTTCCGTACTGATGTGGGCTAGTAGATACTACAATGTGGGCTAAAAAGCACAAATATCAGTGCCTTTTAGCCCACATTTGACTGACTTAACTGTGAAGATTCAAAAATCAAATATTCTCCAAGTGTCCTGGGCTCTTGGTTTTGCTGATTTGAAAAAAGAAGGGGCAGGAAAAAAATCACATTTGGGAGGGAGGAAGGGAACTGAAGATATATTATACCCCAAGAGCACTGCAGAGACAGCTCCCCGCCGGCTCACCAGAGTTACACACGTGTCCTCTGCCAGCTCACACACCTATCGCAGTGCTCATGGGTACACTGGTCCCCATACGTGAGATTACACGAAGAACCGTGGGTTGTAAAAATCAGCAGAGCTACACGCAAGCTCACAGCTAGAGAATATGAATAAGAAGTTCTCTAGGGAGGCAGACAGATAGGGTGAAGAGCAATTCTGGACATGTTTCTAACCATGCAGGCATATGGATTTAAAGTGGAGCTACTCCTGATTGCTCCAGTGAGAACAGAGAAAAGGCCTTGCACAGCCCAGATTTGTTTTCTTGGAAGCCTTTCTCATGATAAAGCAAGTAAATGAATAAGCTACTCCTTGCCATTGCACTCTTTCTCAAGGGCTACAATATGCAGCAGTATCTTCTAAGCTCCATTTAGGTGTTCACTAACAGATGATTTTAAAAAATGTTGGAACAGACACTTTTTGCATAAAATTGACTGACCATATTCTTTGATAGATTTTCCTCAGCAATCATGATTCTCTTTTATAAACATTGTGTTTCAAAATTTGAATCAGTTTAGCCCCAGTTTCACCTTAGATGAAAGGTAAACTTTGAATGGATAACGTCAAATAAAAACCGTAATATATTTATCTAAAGCATTACCTATACCAATAATAACAATCTAGACAATTAACATTAGTTTAAGAGAACTCCTCCAAAATATACTTCAAAATATTTCAACTAGGTCGGCATAATATTAGTGGATAGAACAACTTCACTTTCTAGGTGTCTGTTTGTTCAGACATAATATAAAATAAATCTTTTCTACTGACGTTTTAAATAACTCAAAAATTTTCAGTTTGCCTCATTTCATAACGTTTTACAGCATGCTCACTTTGCTGGTTTGTTTTATAAATCATTAAGGAAAGGCTCAAAATAAATTAAATATAGAAACATTTGTACTATACTACTTATTACACATTAAAAGGAGATTCAATAAGCTAAGCAGTAGATATATATATCTACATTGTCTTTGGCATATGCCTTATGTTTTATATTACTAGAAATGGGTGGAGAATCTACTTGAACTAAAATTGTAAGGCTTTTTCTAAGATCTTCATGGGAATTGCATCTTTGAGTTTCTCAGTATTGCATAATGTCAGCGAATATAGAATGAAATTCCAAAGAATCAATCACATGTATTTCAACACACGCATCACCAAATCAACATGTACAGATTCACATAACTCAGTTTATATTTTCAGAGAGCTAATATAAATCCAGATTAATGTTCAAATATAATGTGTAATATCTCTATCTACAGGAATAAAATGTAAGCCAAATGCGATAATGGTGTCCTTTTAACTGCTAACCAGCCACGCTTTGTGAATGGCTGCCATGTATTTCGTTTGCATCTAAAATGTCCATCACGGCAAGTACCCTGAAGTTGTAATTAGTGAAGATGCAGAATGTTATCGAATATCACAACATTTTGACTGTCAGATTGCTCTAGCCGAGGAAAGTTACTTTGTAAAATGAGAGGCTGATGTTGCAGTTGTATTGACTTTTGTGTCATGTTTGTTTCAGTTTACTAGTCAAAACAACTTTCAGAGCTCTTCCTTGTCCAGAAGGTTCAGGCTGCCTTATGAAAATGAAGCTGTCTTGTTTTCTGCTTCATAAATCATTGTCAAGCTGAGCCAGATAACAGAAACAAGTTCAGATTCCAAAATGATTATTCTTAGAGATGATGTATTAAGTATACAGAATACAACTTGATTTTCATAAGCCATGTTGACTTTGCAGAACTGAGGCTAGAGGGGAAAAAAATTAATGAGTAATTGGAGGTGTGAGAGCCTGCAAAAATCCAGGGAGAGAGGGAACAGAGTGGGTGGGAAGAATTCCCTTTCTGAGAAGCTCTTGAAGTCATTTCAAAGCTGCCATTTTCCCCTCATCTCTGCCCTTGTGCTATTTCACTGTTATAGATAACCCATTTGGAGCATCCTGTAGACCTATTTTACTGCACCTGCTAATGCAGTTTTATAACCTTCACTGGGCTTTGCATCCAGGCTCTGGACTAAGAGTCTTTCAGAAACCATTCCCCTCATGAGCACCAATGAAAGAAGCCAATGCCACTGGAAATTTCCCTCCCCTTCACTTCTCTCCCTCCTTTATATCATGCCCATTTCTTGATGGCTCTGCAATCCTTTCTTAGTTTTCTGAGTCTCTTTTTATAATACAGAGAAATAGAAAGGGCATGAATGATCCCTCTGTAATTGGATTAGAAGAGTCACAACAAAAATAGCAACATGGAGGTAAGATGAATTCTTGAAATACAGTTGCAAGAGGTAGCTCTACATGAGAAAATATGAAGAGGGCAATGGCCAAGCCTCTTGTACCTCTATAGGAATCCTTTTAGAGAAAAGGAGCAAGTAGGGGGGATAAAGTGGGGTCATAACAGCAATTTGAAAGTGAAAAGAAGGATCTCACTTAGCAGAACTTTTTTTAATGTGATATTATCATATGATATGAGACTGGGAAGGGGCTGTGGATGGTGGATCTGAACTGTGAAGCAAGTTCTAAGGTTGTCAAGCTCTGGAGAAGACCAGCACTTGTGTAGTTCAGTGTGAAAAGTGTAAAAGGAATGCAGGTAACTGGATTTGCTTTCAAGCTGACCAAGTCAAGCTGACTCTTCCTTCATGTGGCCCAAACAGATGGGGTTTACCTGCATTGTTACTTTTTTAACCACCTGCAAAACAAATACTGCAAAATTAGACACTGCAACACCACAAACCCCATGAGGAGACTAAGATGCAGAGGCTTGACTAAGGCCACTCGTAAGGTCCGTGACAGAAGAACTTGATCTAAAGTCCACCACATGCTGGATGACAAGCATAGCCCTGAGAGAGTCTTTCTTGTCTCGAAACACACACTTTGTTGCTGGCTACATCACCTCCCCAGAAGTTCGTCTTTAACACTAAACATCGTAAAAGAAAAAACAAACATAGGAAATTTCAGCTGTGGCTGTGAAAAGAAATCATGCTCAGGGCACCCCTCAAACATGTTTCTTCATTCTTTTAACCAAGAAAAGGAAATTAAAATCAAACAAACCTATGTTTAAGGAATGTGAAGGCTGTGAAACAAACCAACAAAAGCCAGGAAATGTTCAAGTTAAGGCTGTGACACTCTGTCCTTCACTCAAGCTGTTCTGCCTTATTTTTTCTAAACAGAGGGGGTTGAGATCAGTGTGTCACCCTCAGATTTGAATTTCCTGTTGTGAACTGGTATGTGCCTGTGCCTTATTAATGTTATTAGATATTGTTTATTGCATTTGTGAATGTGATGCAAGTGTACACATCTAAATTTAAATACACCCACATCTCTATGCATTATATCAGTGCAGAGCACTGTAACTATCAGAGCTCTTTGCAAGTGCTAAGATTTGTCTCCTTAACAACAATCAACCCAGAAAGTGTCTGTATTTTAACGAGCCGGTAGCCACCTTGGAAAGTCATGCTTGTCACCATAGTGCACACAGCAGCCTTTGGAAATGTCATAGTGGCTGTAGGGATAGAGATCAAATCCACCTGCTTCAAAGTCACTCAAGCAAGAGGAGACTTTAATTTAGGCAGCAGTGGGCTCTGGAAACCTGGACATGAGTTTCTGCTCCCACTCAGTAGAGGGCAGCAGTAGGTGGAGATGAGGGATGTTCATATGTTCTCAGTAAGTGCCTATCAGAAAATTAGATTTTTCCTGGATATGACAGAAACAACACACACACACACACAAAACCCAAGCCAGGCAGGTTGGCAGCCATGTAGGTGAGTACATCAACGAATAGATGGTTCCCATGCAGCTCAGGAACCATTTGTACCATCACTGCACTCCCACCACATCTGGGATTTCACAAGTCACTGGAAGCTCAGTGGGAAGTGGGTGTGTAGATCATACGCTGTTCTTCCTCCGGACACATGAGGAATTGGCGCAAGTCAGAGGCAGGATACCAAACTAGATAGACCAAATGTCTGGGCCACTATTGTGAGAATAATGTCAATTTAATGTTAGTCTATCATCACCTATTTTGAACTAACCTTTGTCACTGGCTCACTTCTGATCTCGTTTGGAGTCTGAGCACTCAGGCACTGCAGCAGCCGGCACTGGCTTCCCCCAGAACAGCTTTAGCACTGTGAACAATAGATTTTAACCTTTGCCACTTTCATTTTTTTTGGTTTTATTATCAGTCTGTGCTTCCACTACAAACTAAGCGCACAGGGCTTTGAGCTAATTACATTCTGTACATCTGAGCCAACTCTCAGTGCTTCATGCTGACACTCGGATACATCTGGGCCTGATAACAATTACAAATACTCTGGGCATACTTTAAAAAAGAGCTTATGTTACAATGTGAAACAGCATGTTTTACAGTGCTCATAACGGTCAGATAAATACAATAGCTTCAAACCCCTTTCCGAGGTTTTAAAAAAAGTGCCTCGCAATAATTCATTTAGATCAGGAACCCATAGGAAAGAACTCTTCCCGTCCTCTCCCCAGGCGAGACACAGCAAAATACTTGAACCCAAGAACAGGCCAAAGTTTTTGTGACAAGCCAGGGAAGAGAGATGGTAAAAAGGGCGGGGGGGGGGGGGGGGGGGGGGGCGGTGATGGCAGGTTTCTGGTTCAGTGACAGCAGATAGAAGGGCCTGGGTTCATCCCAGCTAGAAGAGACCCTGAGGGATGGTTCAGCCCTTCTGAACATCCCTCTCACTCTCGCCATTGACTACAGAGGAAGCCTGGAGTGATTTGGTTCATAACTTAAGTGCTTCAGGTATCTGAAGTGGGATGAACTGGGGCTTGAATTCCCTGCTGTGCAGATGTCTGCAGTGGTGGAGGTGGGGGGATGGCTATACCTGTCTGCATAGCTCTTCCCTCCTCACCTCCTGCCCCCTCCCACTCTCCAGCCCCGGTTCAGGGACCTGCTTCTGGAAGCAGCAAAGAACACTGCTGAAGCCTGTCTTGCAATGCAGTCCTGGCACTGTGACCCACTAGGATAAAGAAAGCAAATATGCTCTAAGCCTTCTCTCTTAGATACCTGGAACTCCTTTTCTTAGTCATGGAGGTGAAGCAGATGAGAGGCACATGTGCTACATTGGCTCCTCTTTTGGGTTCCTTCAAACCCATTTTAGGGCAACCCGATGGCAGCTTTGTACATCTCCAGGAACATCATCTCCACTTAGGAGCTACTGCTAAGAGCTGTTAGTGGCAGAATTGGAGCTGAGAACTATTATAAAGATATTTCACAGTGTTTTCTGCAAGACTTGAGCAGGGAAGGGATGCCTGAACCTAGGACTTACATAGCCCAGACAGGGGAGAGGCTTTAAAAAATTTATCCTTGGAAGAACCAAAACCAATAACCCTGTAAGAAAAAGAAAGAATGATTTAAACTTCTTTAGTGACTGTCTCACGGGAGTGATACAAAACACTCAGGATGCTTTGCCAGTTTGCTTTTCTAAAAGAATTGTTAATGCTTTGGAATGATGGACAGAGAAGAATTAAAAGAAAAACAACTCCCCAGGCCAGGTTTTTGCATAGGGTTGTAGCAATTGTCAGTCACAAAGAGCTCCCAAGCAAGCCCTTATGATAACACACAGAGTATATCAGCAATCATCTGTCTTTTCTCAGTAAACAGTTGTATAGTAATAAAACAGAGTGATACAGCTGACTCTAACCTGGCAAATTTCCCTGCACCTAGTGTTTACATCTCTTTAAGTGTATCTTTGTCATATGGTTACAAGGCTATTTCATGCTCTCAAGTTTAATTCTTTGTAAATATAGCTCTCTTTGTGCGTGTGAGGCGCATGTGTTAATAAATGTTCCATTTGGAGTCGTTCCTCTTGCTCAAATGGAAAATTAAGAGTCCTTGATTGAACGGCGTTAGAGATTGCTGGAAGTCTCCGTTCCCATCTCTGCGGAGTCGCGATGATTGCTCGGGAAGTTTCACACTTTCAAATATTTCTGTGAAGGCTAAGTCCTGCCTTCTGGTAAGTTGCGGGGAGCCTTTTTTTTTTAACCCTGCTAAAAAATAGGTTTTTCTGGAAAGCCTGCTCCCTGCATTCTCAGGGGTTATAAAAATGGGAATCATTTTTATTGGCAATCCACTGGAATAGTGCTGAGACAAATGGAAACTTGAAGATAAGGATCCTCGGAGGTGAAAACATACAGCTGTTGGGAATTGCGAAAGAATCTGGCCAATAAAGGAAGTCACTATTTTTCCAGGCCTGAAGTGAGTTATAGGCTGAGACGGGTGTTGTATATTTATGTAAGGCTGCAGCAGGGAGCTTGAGCAACCGTATATTGCTGAAAGAGCATCATTCACATTCAACCTGAGACAAAAGGTGGAAATGAAGTAACATCCTGACTGAAGAAGGGCTCACGACAGAATAATAACATTTCAGAGGGGGGGGCCTGTGTGGTGGTCCGTGGGTAGGCCTCAAAACGAGGAAATGGTGGAGGTGCCTTGTCAGCCTTCAAAAAGCACACACACACGCACACACGTGGCCTGGCTGGTGTCCTTGGGAAGGAGGGCGTTTATCTTTCAGAGGAATGCGTTCATCTAATTGATGTACGTGTACGGGTGTGTTACTACAGCTCAGCTTGCAGGCCATATTTACCAGGATGCCTTTTCTGCTTCGTTGTATCAATAGTGACCCCAATTAAAAAAGACACTTGAAGAGTTGAAGCTTTTGGAACTGCTCAATCCTTTTTACAAAAAAAAAAAAACACAACAATTTTTCTGACTCTCTCCCCTCTCATTATTTTTGCAATGTTTTGTTTGAAACTGGCAGCATCAAAACTGAGTCACATTTCTCTGAGGAAAGATGAGGAAGCAAAGAAGAGGCAAGAGTCCCTCACGATATATAAACATTTTTTGCCATAGAAAGATGTCGAAATGTAACACAGAGATGTATAGGCAGTGTTTTCATGAGTTTACAGGTAGGGAAAACAAGGCACACAAAGGGTTAATGGGATTTTTGGATCGTACACATTTGGTGGTTCAAACTGGGAGGGAAATTGTATCCTAATTCAGAATGCAATGCCACATCCACAGATGTAACTGTGACTTTGCATCAAACTATACCTTTTATTTCCAAAATGTTTGGACATATGTCATGATTTGTTTTGCTTTTTAATACAATATCCATCATTTTGGTTCAAACTGTGAAATTTAGTTTAGGCATAAACCTTCCACAGATTTTGAGGGAGCTGAACTGGCTTTTTAGGTGTCCTGAAATGCAGACTTCCTTTTCTAAAAACATAGGGTGGCTTAGAAATCTGAAGCTGAATCTACTCTACAAATTAAGGTGGTTTTGGAATTTTTGAAATTATGACGGATCTTGAAACATCAGGCTTTATCCAGGGCTGGTTTTAGTGGCAGGATAAATTACAGCATCTGGCTTGTTGACCAGAACTCCTGTGGCCCAGATGTAGCTGTCTAAATGCTAGACATTTAGTTTGAGACAAGCAGGACAACTGGACAAAAGTGATCACAGACACCTCATAAGGCCCCATGTCAGCCTGGGTGTGACCATGACCTTCCTCTGCCATGCCAGGAGCCCTCTCTCCAGTCACTGATAAATTCCATTTTGCCTGCACTTTTTAGAAACCTTAGCTGAGATTGGATTTTTTGTTCTTAAAGAGATAAAATTTCAAAAGCAACACAGAAATAGAGCCATTTAAATCAACAGATTTTACATCCTCAACAAGTGGTCTAGTGTTGGTCCTGTCTCTTAAATCCTGGAGTATTTTGGAGAATACATTGTTCACTTGTGCTCTGAATCTGTGTGCAGGTGGTTTTCTCACATACAGGATAGACAAAATGGCTTTGGAGCCCTTACAAAATACCAAGTGACTATTTTCTTTTTTTTAATAAGCATCCAGAAGGCTTTCAACCACAACAAAACAAACAAAACCTATCGTTCTCAGACAAATGTCCAACTTGCTCCGCCCTGTGGAATTTGGACCCAGTTTCAAGCTCCACTGGCAAAGAAGGCACTAAACTGAAAAAAGTACACCTGGGCTTGGAAGAACATCTTCCAAAGCCATTAAACTTCTGAGTAAGACTATAACAACTGATGTGAAAATGAGAGTGTCTTTTTTTGTATTTTAATTATTCCTAAGTGATACTCATAAAAATATATTAGCTTATAAGGAAACTGCTGGAGAATATAATAGGGATGAAACTGTTAGCTTTCACAGGATTTTAAAGCACTTCTCTAGAAGTACACCTGAACAACTTCAGGGAATGAATATTTTCCTAAAGATCTAGTTTAAGTAACTTGTCAAATTCTCCACTTAGGTTTAAAAACATGTAGACTATCCTATAGAGTTCAAAATTACCTACAGAAAAGGCAGTTCCTTCTTCCTAAATCTATAGGAATTTTAAAGAATAGAAAAAAGCACACTAAAGTCTGAAATCCATTGTTCTATAGTTCAAATACCATTAATAAATCACAGACTTTTCATATTTTTATTATTTTTTATTATTATTATCAATAATAATAATATTTTACCTAATACTATAAAACATTAGCTGATATCAATCAAATTCAGATTAGGCACTCATAGGTGCAGAATGAACACACAGAGGCTTTATAATGCAAAAACTGAATATTACTGGGGGGAAAAAAATCACACTGTGTTGTGATTTATCCACTCAAATGCTTAAACTTAAAAATAAGATACCCCAATCACATGCAGGTAGCCCACATAGCCTTCTTGTTAAAATGCCCTTCCATTTAAACACAGATTTTAACCTTTTCACCTTCGCCGCTTACATTTTTCTTTCGTTTTGTTCAAAGCATTTAGGTAAATTAGGATGAGGTCCCTCCATAAAAATGCAAGGGGATCAGTGAAACTTTCATCTCTAATTTATTCATGAAGGAGAGAGGTCTTTCCTGGTCATGCTGTGCATCATCCTGTCAGAATGACTTTCCTTCTTCTCAAGAAGGGATAAAGGGAGATAGAAAAATCAGGGGTTTGGACTTTCCTACTAATAATCACTGGAAGAGAGAAAACTGCACTGCTTTATTCAGTGGTTATTGTACTGAAGCTGAATTTAATATCACATATTACAAGGCCAAGTTTCAATATTAAGGAGACTGAAGTTACTAATGAGTGAAAACATAAATTATTTATGTAAGATAACTAGATAGTCTTTTCATATGAAGTTCACACATAACTTTAAAAATATCAATTGGTGGATTCTCCTACCAACTCTTGCAGGTACAATAGATAGCTTTCTGTCTGGAAGACAGCAGAAGCATGCATGTGTTTGGGGAGGGTGTTGCAAGCATGCACAGCACACACCGCTTGTCTCTGTTAGTGCAGATGCTGCCAACTCTAAGCTGAGCACAGAAGTACTCACTTTTGATTTCAGCTCTGGAAATTCTCCACAACTGAATAAAGTTTTAATATTAATTATAATAAAATATATTTAGTATTAATAAAAACTATTTTCTGGCCAGTATTCCCCATCCCTTCCAAAATCTTCAGTTTTCGGATGGATTTCTTTCACTTATTGTTGTTGTAATAACATCCCATTTTGCATCCTGATCTTTAGGAGGGGCAAAAAGGCTTATAATACAAATGGCCTTTATCCCAGCTGATGAATGAACTCTTCTGTGTTCCCCCAGCTCACAAAAATTATCATCTTTTATACATGCTTTAAAAAGAAAAGGGTGGGGGCTAGGGAAGCAAAGCAGGATCTGGTATTAGTCCTTTTAGTCGTCAGGAAATTACAAAACGTACACTTGCGGAGTAAGCAATTTTCGCAGTCTGCTGGCACATCCATCTTTTTAATGAGCCTTGTTTATAACCTGACGCCATGTTTCTAGTCACCTACCCTGTTTACATCTTTGGCCCCTTTAATTAAGAGAAGAACCAGTTAAAAGAAAGTAAGAAGAAATATTAATATGATCTGATTAATTCAGCTAGCGGGAGGTTATGGGGTACCAAGGTTATTATAACCTATAAAGGCAACATGAGCAAAGCTGTGTTCATTTGTAATTTTATTAGGCAGAGCAAATTAGTGAGCCCACATGGCAATGACAAAAGACCCCTTCCTATTCTCTCTTACCCCCCACCGAAAGGGCCAGGCGCCTAAAGTTAGGCTCCATATTAGGCAAATGAGAGCTGATAAATCTCAGCCAACAACTAATGAGAATCTCCAGAGTTGGAGCTGTGCTAATTTGAAAACATTAGCTGGAATTTCTTTTCCTTTTTTTTTGGTGTACGTACAAAGTCCAACTAACCCAACCCCACTCTTGTCACAGGGGTCAGTGAGATGAAGATGGTAAGGCAGGAGGAGAAGAGGAATCCACAAGGGGTTAAAGATAAAACACGGAGTAAACATATGAGGGGGCTAAAAGGAAATGCTGATATTATGTAGATCATTAGGAAGAGCATATATCATTGATAATACAAGGAGGTATATAATTACATATAATTACATGACACTTATGCAGGAGCCCCTCCCAGCCCCCCAGACAAGAAAATCCAGATCTTTTCCTTGCACTGTTACCTTGCAGTGTCCATGCAGTAACACTGAAATCATGGCAACATCAAGCCCCTTTCAAGGCTTTCCAGTGCTACATCTCTCATGATATGACTTCACCAAACTCAGGTAAATCTCCTGATGAAAATGCAGGTGGATGCCAGCCCTGGTGTGATCCACAAAAATCATTGTAGGATGAGGTAGATAATCACAGCCATGTTAGTCCAGGCTAAAAATTACTACATCATCTTGATGGTACACAGATAATAAAACCCAAAAAAGCTTCCCAACTCCTCATAAGAAAGGCCTGACCTAACAAAACGCATTTATCCCAGTGACGGGGGCGTGAAGCACTTCTGAACAGTTTCGTCCATAAGAACTGCTGCATGTTACACATAAAGATGAACCGCACTGCTATCTCCCAGCATACAGGTGGGGAATCTGAGGTAGTTCAAGATTAGGGAAAAGAATGACAAGATTTCTACTGCATTCATATTTTTTTTGTTTAGTTTCATGTTTCCACTGAAATCTTTTGTGGGATTCCATCAAACTGAGGGATTAAAAATTCATGAATACTCTAGAAAATCTGGCTGGAAAGAAAACTGAAATCACATAACCCCTGAGGCTGAGTTATCAGAAACATATCTTGGACTGTGGTCTTATGCTTCAGCCACTCACCGTGACTACTCACTTATTGCTGTATCTTTGCTACCTGTATCATTTAATTCTACTGATATTCCAAAATGTCACTTTTTATCAAAGACACTCACTTAGCTGCAAGCCAACTGAGTGAACAGATGGGCTACAGACCATAGGAACTTTCTATTTAGTGTACAGCATGAAAAACAGACAATAAAACAAGGTCCCTGATAGCGGTAAGAGAGTTAAAATAGCCACAGGGTGGGGGGAAGTTATTCCAAATGTTTAAATTCTTCAATTCATAAAACTAAAGTTGAGGGTTTTAAAAGAAATGCAAAAAAAGGATCAAAATATGTAAAAATTACCAAAGAAATGCTCCAAAAAAGGTGAGGGCTTTTAAGACAGAGACCATCTTACTGAAAAATCAATTTTAAGAACATTATATTTCACACTTCATTGTTTTCTCAGTTTAGGTAGCAAGCCTAATAATACTGAAAACTATTTTTATATGTATCTAAATCATCCAGCCCTCACTGTTTTTCCTCACCTAATCCCCGAATGATTTCATTAACACACAAAATCCTGCAGTTCAGGTAAGACATCAGTGGTGGGGCATTGCCAGACTGAAAAGTCACAGAACATTGTGGTGCCTGTCTACTGCACGTACAGTTAAGTTGCTCTTTCCACTCCTGTGACAAATTTCATTGACTCTGTTAGTCCCAATTTTATTGAAATATATTGAAGTAAAAAAATCCATTACTAAACCCAAACCCTAGTTACTGACAGGGAAATTTAAGGCATTTTAGTTTAGCTAGATTTATTCATTTTTTGCTTTCACACATGACCTTGGATTTTGAGAGTTGGTACCTCCAAGACTTCTGCTAAGCCACTGCCCATGGCTTTAAGATACCACTAAAGATAGGAAAACTCATGGTGACTGACAGGTTCAAATCTCTTTTTCACAGCAGTGCCTGTAAAAGTCAAAAGGCTCCAAGAATTCAAAGATAGTTTTGTTGTTCGATTTATATACTCTTATATACACTTTAGCAAGTATTATTAGGTGCTATAGCTTTTCAATTACTTCTGTTACTGGTGTGTTGAATTTTCCCAGTGATTTCCTGGTGTGGACAAAGAGCTGGTTTGGATCTTGCAAGACAGTATCAAAAAACATTGCTTCAAACCAAATCCAGAACCCCTCTCTGGAAAAGCAACATCCCTGTGAATCCCAGCTTTCTGGAGATAAGGTTTGAAAACCATTAAGTTCATTTTTATTTTGTCTTCTGTTTCTCCATCAAAATCTGGGTAAGACTAGAAAACATCAACATGCCAAAATGAAAAATATAATTTAAAACAATCTGACACCTCAGTGCTGGGCCCCATGCCATTTTAACACAAGCTGGGACATATACTTGAAAACGCAGAAGAAAATTAGTTCTTGGGATATCTTCAAGTCCAATTTTGCACTTGCCGGATGAAAGACAGGACTTTTTAAAGGAGTCTAAACAATTTCAGGCTCCAGATTTTAACAGCTTTCAGTGGACCCAACCTTTCAGATAGGGATGCCAGCTGTCATTCTCAATGCAAAGCAATTCTCTGGTAGTGTAAACCTCCCATCCACCTACTCTCAGTTGCCTCCCTTCCTTCTTATCACAAGGTGATGGTGAGACTAAAAGCACACAATGGCGGAGCTACGGTGTGCTGGTCTTCTGGGCGGTCCTTTCAGTGCATAAGAACAATTTTACAGCTGCTTTGGGTTGTCTTATCGCTGCCCAGCTCTAGATCTTCTGGTGGTTTGGAGATCACCTTTTCTTGATGGCACAATTTGTTTTCCCCAGAAAAGGACCTTCCATGTTCCCCAGTTCCCTTTTTTTCAATCATCAGGGGCAAGGAAGTTGGCAGAGTACTTCAAGACTAACCTGAAATTAAGGAATATAAACACAGGACCAAAATCCAGGAAGGCTGTTGAATCCTTCTCGAAGAAAAATTATTCCTCTCTCATTCTTCTTCACTAAGTCTCAAAGTGGACTGATGGAAAATAATCTCAACTGCATGAAAATCCCTGTGATGTGTGAACTTTCATATGGAAATAGGTTTGTGGCTATTCATTACCTGTTTATATTTGCAAGGTTAAAAAGTTTAATTGATTGTTCAATAAATTATCACTTTACAGATCAGGTTAGGCTCTTAAACAAACCACGAATCACCATGTTAACACGCAGATATAAATGAGTCTTTCTCAATAGGATAAACACTGTCCCCCATGTACGGTAGGTGTGGCAATTAGATTATTGATTTTAGGTAAATGTCTTGTTAATTATGCAGGAGGCTTCACTACTCGTGTTAATTAACTTACTGCTCCTTTGAATCAATACACTGTGGCCTCAGGAGAAAAGGCTTTCTCCCCCTGGTCTTTGGGGCAAAATAAATAAAAGTTTTGTTCATCTCCTTTCCTCTCTTCATTCCTGAAATAGCTCCACAACTTCTCAGTTCCACATGAAAAACACATTAAACAGTGTTAAGAGATCACCAGATACTTCAGCCAATGAAAACGAAATTCAGACCTTTCTCAATGAAAGACAAAAGTAATGTTCATTTTGTAAGGACTGAACTCCAAATGGTGAAAAGATTATCAGTGGACCAACCTGCAGACTTTGTCAGTACAAACCTTCCTAGGTTCTTGAGAACCTGGGATTTTTTTCTTTTCTTTTTCAATTTTTTAAACTCTCCTTACATTTTTTTCTTTTTTTTATGGCTTAATCAGCCACTTGTCTCACAGGAGTGTCTTCCCCCTATTCTCTCACCTCAGACTTCCTTCACCTATAACCCCTTTTTTTCAATCTCACATCTTCATTTTCCACTGAAGTTGCCCATTGCCCCTTTCTTCTTTCTCTGTCTCTAGTCTTGCTTTATGGGCAAGTGTTAGAATGACCAACACCCACTTTTACACCACTATCCCCGGAGCTGGCTACACTTTCAAACAAGTACGTATTTAAACCCATTCTCAAGTTCAGACCTGACTATCTTAAATATGTCTTAAACAGTCAGCACAGGGTTAGATCAAATTACAGACCACTCTCAAGAAGGAAAATTCAAATTCATCCAGTGGAGGTTTAATTTTATAGACTTTTGTAAAAGAGGGTTTTCCATTATTTTCTTGTTCTTGTTGTTTGCTTGTTTTTTTAATAAGCTACTTTGATCCTATATTATCTAACAGAGATCTTAAGTCAGGAAATCACATACAGAACTTCTCCAAAATTTTTAATGTTGTTGTTGGAATTTCTGAGCTCAGAGGAACACAGGTTTTGTCCAGATTAACACCCAGGGTTAGAATGATGACTATAAGCACAAATTTTCACATGAACACAGCCCAAATCTGTACCAAAGCTCCCTGGAAGCAGGTGGATCTGGATGTCTGGGCAAAAGGTCAGTCATTTCCTTTTCATCTGCAATAAATGAAATAAACTGAAACCAGTTTCCTACTTGGCCTTTGGTTGTTTTCATATTTTCTCCTTTTCTTTTGGTGACTTTGCAGTTCAAATCCCGTTTATGTTTTTTTTCCAGTATATTTTGTTTGTGCTTTCTTTGGTGAAGAGTAGAGATGAATGATTAGGTCCATAACCCTGAAGATACTTAAGCATAACTTTATTCATATCAGCAGGCTCAATGCAGTCAACGGAGCTTTTACATGAACAAAGTTACTCACATGTCTTAAGTGCTTGCGGGATCAGGACCTTAATCTTGTGTTTTATGCTATTCGTTGACCTTGGTCATGTACACGTTTATTACTGGTATGAAAAAGTACAAGGTAGAGTGAGTGACATTCCTGATGCAGGGAGAGGTTTAACAGGGGAAAAAGAAATGTGAGTGGTTTTTCAACTGTTCTAAAAATAATGTAAAAAAAAAATCTTAGTAAAAGTTTGAGACTAGCTTGCATTGATGTTTACATGAAGCCTGTTATACATAATTTTCCAAAGCTGTTTTCAATCATGCAAATGATTTTTTCCTTTGCAATATGCTAATGCAATCTGATTTATTTCAGTTGTAAAAGTTAATTACAATGTGTTTGTGAGTCCCTAAAGATGATGTATTAAATGTTTATAACCAGGATTATTAAAATGTCCTGTCTCGATTACAGTGCTTCTCTTTCAAACACTAGAACTAATTGTAGCCTTAAATCACAACAACCTCACCGTTAAAATTAACACAAGGGCAACATTGCATAATTTTAATTAATTTTAATTTGGCCAAAGCAAATTAATTTTTGTTTTCTAGAAGGACAGCTAAACTCTTTCCCAGCCTGCTTCCGTTAAACATGGAGTTCATAAACTTCTCTCTTTTTTCAACATTTGTATCCCTTTAATAATTCCACAGCTGCATATTTACACTTTAAAATGCTCTTTGATTTCTCATGCTCTTTCTATTTTCATTGAAATGACTGTATTCATGTCTGAAGTCCTTATTATTGTGCACCCAAAAAAAGATAATGAAATAATGGTGCAATATCCAGTATTTCACTGATTATGCATGCTTATGCATAGCACTGAATCATTTTGTAAAAAAAAAAAGTAACTCAGAGCCCCCTGAAGCTCTTGGACCTTCAGTTTTTCTCTCCTGAGTCCCTGAAAAAGCTCTTGATATCTGATGACAAAAGTCCTGCCAAAAAAAAAAAAAATCCTTAGGGATTGCACACCTACATTCTCTTTGCTTTGGTGTTGCACTAAGGATTTTTGCAGGAAAAATGTGTTTCTTTGTCCAGATGGCATAAGCCATCTTGCTTATGAATTCCCTGACTGAAGCTTGAAACCTTAGTGCTGTGTGACATCACAGCTCATTGCTGGGGTATCACAATGACATCACAGAGTAGATTGCTTTGAGGTTAAGTTTGGGATTAAAAACAGGAGAAAATTAGGACATTAATTTTCTTATCCTTTCTATTGTTACTGTTTTTATAAACATAACCAAATCTATCAAACTCACGCCTAGAGGTCGTCCTGATGCAGCGTTTGAAATCTCTTTTTTTTTTTCCCTTATGAAATACCAAATTCCTATAATGGTAAGTGTGGGATTTGGCTGTACACAAGTAATTTGTTGCCAGGGAAAGGAAGCAAAGTTTCAATTCAGGGAGTTTCCAGTGCTTTTTTTCCAGAGGGAGCTGTGGTTTGCCTCTCCCACCCACAGAAGCAGCTGTGGGAGAAAGGGATGGGTAGGGAAGGGCTTGCCCTTCCTTATGTGCTGGGAGCTGGAACAAGAACAAGCTCATCACCTTGCATAAACAGAAAGAAATCACTTGTCCCTGTGTAGCACTTAGAAAGAGCGTATGTGCATGTATTTTATGACAGACAGGAAATGCATTGATATAAGGATGGCCACACTGAAGCAAACCAAAAGTCAATCTAAACAAGGATCCTATCTCAAACTATGGTAAGAGCAGTTGCTCAGCCAGAAGTATAAAAACAGGTCAAGCATGTCACACTACCCATCCATGCCTCATGATTTCTAAGTGTTTAGTAAGATTCTTCCATGAATTTGATCAGTCTTCCTTGGACCCATGAAAACATCCACACTATCTGCTGGTAAGAAGTCCCTCAGCTCATCCCTGTGTTGATTATGGAAAACGGTTCAGTGTAGTTTATTCCTTTTTGTCCAAATGCTTTAAAGCAATTCTAAAAAGTAGATAAGGTTTATTCTCTAGCTTCTATGTAGGAAGAAGCTGAGGTAGAACAAGTCTGAGTTCTCTTCATGCCAAAAGGGTCAGTACCTTAGTGGTCAGCCTTAAGACTTTGGGTAGTCCATAGGTCTTTATAATGGCTGTGTTTCTCTTTCATGCCATGCTGGGTAAAAAGGTCATCTATGTAAGCCTTGTACTGTGTATCCTGTGTTGCTTTAGTTTGTCTCTGGATAAAGGATCCAAATTCAAGTGCACACAGATCATCAAACTGAAGCCGATGAGGCCTCTATTTCTCACCTCTGTCTTTCCATAATGACCGGATGAAGCTGCTGTTTAAAAGAGGGAATAAACATAGACTTGGGGGGATCATATCACCTACATAAATACCGTTTACTGTTGCATGTATTTCTGTGCCAAATGATCCAGTCGTAGTCCTGGCACAAGACTCAGGTCAGGCCTGCAGCTGCCCTGAAGTTGAAAGGTCACCTGAATTACTTATGTGTTTTAATATACTCCCCTGAGACTTTACAACTTTCTCTGTTCCTCGGCTGCATATGTGAAAATAGGCCTTCTGTAACACAGCAGCAGTTTTTCAGTTGCATTGGTCACAACTTGGCTCTGAGGAACATATTACCTGTATGGTCCTAATCAGCTGTTTTAATGCAAAGCCTGTGGCCATTTGCTCTTCTTGCTTCCCCTAGTCCTCATGCTCAGACTCTTTCCGGAAAAGTAAACCAGCAAGAAGGGTGCAGCTGCACTTGGTTCAGATTCCCATTGACTGAAGATATAAATCTTACCATGAGCAAACATGTCAAATAGCGAAACTGCTGTCTTTAAGCACTGTCGGTCTGCAGCCTGCCATCTTCATCCTTCTGGTGAACAAATGGCTGCTGTAGTCTCACAATTCAGAGAGGGAGAGAAATACAGGGCAAGGTGATCTATCTTCTCAGTGGATCATCTCCTCGCTAGCAAGAAGCAGCACATTTGCTTTAGGTTTGATTTACATGATATTGGCTATCTTTAGCATCCTGCTGATTTCCAAGGAGATCTCTCAACACAGACATTAACTCCTCAGATAAAGCCAGAACGTGGCTGGACAGGGACTTGCTGCATGGCCACTGAAAGGAACAGTGATTACAGACTGGGCTGGACAGCACATCCTGAAGAAAAAGTGTATGAGGTTTGTGAGACCCTGGTCTGCATGTTCAAATCCTATACTCAGACCACGGCTGAGCATCACCACGACAGGAAAATCACCTCAACCATTCTGTGATCTTCCTGTTGTGCTGATATTTCCTACTGATTCAATAGGAAATAGCCTTTCAATTCATTTTTCTCCCATGCCTTCCTTCAGTAGGTTGCAGATAAGTGGACAGAATGGACCAAAGGCCCAGATAACCAAGCAGTTCTCATTTTGGGGATAAAGATCAACCCAAGCATCTCAAGAACAGATTTTCAGAGTTGCTGAACAACCACAAAGATAGGTGTCCATTGGCTCTTAAAACATGACTTTGCTGTTTGGAGACTTTCCGCCTATGGGCTATCTTTCACAGTGTGGCAGACACAGATTTTTTTGCTGGAAAGGCAAGAATTTAAAAGAAAGTGGTTGCTGAATTTGTTTCATTCATCACTTATAACTGAGGGTACACAGACAAATATGAAGTCCTTTACTTGTAGGCCAAGCTGGCTGGACACTTTCCAGAGCACATAAAATATAGTGAAAATTTATATGGATTTACCTCACCAGACTTGATCCTGAGCATCGTCTTTCTTCACTGTTTTAACATGTCCTACAAAAGTAGTGTCAGACTGTCCTCAGCAACTGCTCTTCACCTTCTCTTTCAATGAAGATTCAGCATCTGAAGGCATTGTGACTGCAGTGAACTTCTGTCACCTGCAACATTACTGACTGAAAGCCAGAATCAAAGTAAGAAGCATAAATAGGAATTCTTTAATTATAATGAATGGCACATTAACCTCAGCATGAATCTGTCATGACTTTTCAAAACAGCACACGTGTGGTGCTGTGCTTGAACTAAGATGCCCTGGGCTTTCCAATTGTTCACTTAAGATCTGTGTTTGCTTTGCTGACCATAATGGCTCCCAACCATGTAGCTTCAATCATGGTGGGACATATTTGTGTCCAGCAGTACAGAAGTATCCTGAGAAATATTGATGTTCAAGAAATTTGCTCATCTGCTGAATGTTGTCTTCCTTGTTCTGGGGATAAATAAACTTGTTAACTCTCAAGAAATGGGATTTATCACTAGTGTTAGATCCACATACAAGAGGCCAGATTCTCTGTGAGTCATCAAAGCTCTGCTGAAGTTCATGAAACGATGCCAATTGTTACCAGCTGAGACTCTGGCCAAAACACTGTGAAAAACCACAAATATATTCTTTCCATGGAACAGAAAACACAAATGTTATATTATGATGGAAATGGTTTCATGAAGCATGTTTCTATTAATGGACCTTAGATATACTAAAAATATGGTTGCTATTTGAAATACATGGTAGAGCAATCAGTTTATAAACAAACCCTGATGGTACCTGCTCTGCTGCTTTTCCAGGAGCAATAAACACTGCCATCTGTGAGAACTGCAGACCTGTCCTCAGACCATGGAGGACTGGACATACCTTGACAGTCTTCCAAACTCAGGCATGCTTCTCCACACTGTGGCTTTGAGGATAGCATGTCATCATATGTCAGAGCCACACAAAAATGAGTTATGGTGGGACTATGTGAAGTAAAGCTAAGGGTCATATAACTTTTCACACCCCTGTAGAGTGCTGACAAAGAGAGACAGAGAAAAGCCCCCATCTTGCCATCTGGGTTTCACTAAGTTCTTAACAACTTTGGAAAGTCCCATGGTGTTTTCATAAATCAGACATCATAACCATCAGAATGGCCCAAATGTTCTATGGCAAGGCCTTTGTCTGACCCATTGTTTGTTTGGGGTTTTTTTTAAATTTGTTGCCCAAATACCTATAAGTTTTCCTTCATGTGCCTAAATATGTTGCCCGCAGTCACACACCAGTAGATGGCTTGATTCTGTGCTTGGCCTGAGCTGACTGAGGTTTCTCTCTTCCTACGCATGCACCAGCTGTACAACTTTTATATGCAAATCCCCTTCACATGGCGCTGTGGCAGGCTTGTGATTTAACTCAGGGTCTCAGCCTTCTCTAGAACTTGGACTAGCATTTTGACTTTTGGTTAGCTGGCCGTTTCTCTGCTGTTCTTGTTTACAGCATCATTAACCTGCAGGGAAAGTGAGTTTACCCGTCATTGGAAATACAGAATATAGTAAAAGTCAAAGTGATATAATGGCACTGGTCTCCACCTACAGACAGACACAGTTGACTCAGCCAAGCAGACTGCTCGGGCCCAAGACTTCACGGTTCTCCAATTGTTTATTTTACCACAGCCCAGTACCTTTGCCCTGTGCTGCCACATATTCTCAGGTCAATGATGAGCTGGGTGTGTATATCCCGATTTCTTCTCAGTCATCCTGACCAGAAGTAAACAAGACTTTAAAAAGCAGTTTCTGTCCTTCCTGCTTTTATCTCCAGGATTCTGCTCAGTGAACAACACTGGAGCTTTATTCAGCATATCAATGAACCTCACACATCAGTATTTATCATTACTATTTTAATGATGGGGAGACTGAGGACAGGTAAGCAAATTGGCCTGCCCTAAATTAAACGCTTTTCTAAATTAAGCACAGTGGATGGGTTAGAGAAAAAGACCAAGTCTATGTCTATTTTTGTTTTGTTGTTGGTTGTAAATTATTGCATGAATGTGCACTTCCTAATGATGGCCACAGACAGTAAGGGGAAATTCCATACAGGCAGGGGAAGAAAATGCAATTAATTTCACTATATTTCCAGCACAAATTAATCAAATGAAAGGCCTACAGTTCATTAGAATCTGTTTTCATGTTTTCAGCTCCTTGTCAAGTATCTAGGTTATAGGTAGACCAGAATGGAAAGTCCAGATTTTAAAATAACCCCAGAGCTGAAATACTATAGAGCCACTAAGCTCAGGACCAACCCCATTTAGGGTAAATCCACAAAAGCTTTCAGTAAAAGTTAACAGTCCCCATGTTTTCCATGAGCCAAACCTCAGAGCTTTTTTTTCCCAGCTTCTGTCTCAGTCTGGTGTTACTTCTGGACAGAAATGAGATCCAGAAACTTTATGTGTTGGGGTGTCATCAGCAGAGAAAATCCTGTTATCTATAGGCAGCTTGAATCAACTTGCACTTCTGGCTTGATTTCTTGAATGCAAAGGATTTCTTAGAAGAATCTTCTTGCCTCTAAAAATAAAACTGCGTTTAAAAAAAAAAAAAAAAGAAAGAAAAAGGTAGCCCTGAACAGGAAGGCCTGAACCACATTATTCATTCTAGCTCCCAGATCTCTTAGAATCTGATTTCAGATCCTCTTCTCCATATTCAAAGTTGATTTTGATAAAAGCTAGAGGTGTTCTTACCCAGCCCCAAAATATTCTGCCCTGGTTTTGAGCAAATAAGGCCCATCCCTAGCAGCTTTCTACTAGGTTTCCTTTTGATCACAAAATGGTTTCTTTCTTCATGCAGTGGGCAATGAACCTTTCAACATTTACCCCAATGGCTGCAACAGCTTCATTTATCTTCATCTTTGAAAGCAACTCTATAATTATATCTTGCATTGTTCTCCACAAGTCGCTCGCCAGTTAAGAAAAATATGTAATCAGTCGCCTTCCTTTCTAGGCAAAGGTACGTGTGACCAGTGAGACCTTTCCAAACTAGGACTGTAAAAGAAGTTAGATGTTAGATAAGGACTATTCTCCAAAAGAGAAATATATGCAAAAAGGAGAAGATAGACATCTTGCCAGAGAGTAGCATTTCTAGATAAACACTTCTGGTTATAGATTATTTCAGATCACATATCTGCTTTCCTGTGTTCCTTTGATTATTACTGCTTGTCACTGACACTAAAATTGGAATTTGTGGCTGACCCCCATTCCCTATTGGCAAATGACCCTGAAAGGGTTATCAAGGCCTTATACCCGGTTTTTTCCTCTTCCCGTGGCTTTAATTGTACTGGTAATCTTATACAGCTTGTGAATTGTGAGAAGAGAAAGAGGGGGGAAAAAATGCCAAAGAAGTTGGTTTGAACACCATGGAATTATGTCATAAGCACAAAGTTTCTCATAGGAAAGTCTCTGTCTCAACTATGCAGGATGGGGCGGGGCGTGGGTAGGAGGAGGGAATTCTTCAGGAAACTCAGAAAGAAATAGATCTCTCCTCTTGTCTCTCACGTTTTGCAGAGTAAATGCTTGGCATTAAAGAAGCCATGGGCTCCCTTGTCAGGATGAATCATCTCCTTGGAATCCACACAGAGCATAGGATGAAGAGGCGGTATATTGCAAAATGACAAATGCATGTGCTGGAATCACAGTCCACTGCTTCCAGCACAGCCCTGCAAACTCAGCCTTGCTCACTCTTGTTCCCATTTCTGGTTTGTGTCTTGTCACCTAAAACATAAACAAAGCCAAGGAGCTCGTGGAGAGAAATGAGGGGGTGGAGGAATGGGGTGGAGGGAGGGTGAGGCGAGGTTTCCAGTGAGACCCAGCTCTTCCTTTCGCTGCCCACAAGAATGAGAACATTCCTCTCACACAGCCTGGTGCGTGGACCCCATCCACATCCCTGCTTAGTAACAGAAACATGCTGCTGGAAGACAGTGTCCCCGGGATGCTCCTGGGTATTTTTCCCAGCATCGTACATTTGGTTTGTGTTTTATTGCTCTGGCAATATTAGGCACTCTCAGAACAAGATGACATTTCAAAAACACATGGAGAAAAGGCAGCAGCCCCAGAAGCAGTGCAGCCCATAGCCAGCTACCAGGACATTAGAATGAAACGGTGTATAAGTAACATTTAGCATAAAGTAACTTACTTCAATGCTGAGCTACAAAAGCATCTACGCGAGAGAAACTTTTTAAAAGGATTGTGTTTATTTATTCCACATCATTGCCTTTGAAGTAGGAAATAATGGTAATAATGACAGGGAATTACAGGTGAAACAAAATAGATGTGAAAATCTTTTGAAGTGTTCCCACTTAAAATTTTAGACTTGCAGTCCACGGTATTTCCCCTTTTTTTGAGTACTTTAACATAGGATTGTCTTGCTGACATCAATGTACCAAAGGTAATGCAGTGGGACACAGTGGTACTCCAGAAGCCGCAGAAAAAGGTCCATTTCCACAGTTCCCACTGTTCTAATAAATACAACTACTTTATTCCCACCACCTCCTCTTTCCCACATGCCTCTGACAGTTGGCAATGATAGAGTTGCTGAATTCATATGGAAAGAAGGAAATGAAATATTAAAATAACAAGACAAAGATAAGATTTGCATTTGTACTTATACCATTGGCTTTTAAGAGTTTCCCCTATTAATATTAGATTTTGACAGAGGGAGGGGAGGCCAAGTTTCTGTGCGTTTCAAATGCTGACCATCATCCTGCTGTCATTAGGAGCGTGTTTCTGAGCTAACTGATCATTCAGCAGTAACAGCTTAATTCAAATTGGACAGATACACACAGTCCCATCTATGTCAAACCAACCAGGCCGCACAACACGGAGTTTATGCCAGATTTACACTGGATGTGTCTAGACAGACAATATCTGATCTGGCTTAAAGTAAGAGTGGCATGAACAGACAATATCTGTGCTGGCAAAAAGCCTGGAAGGACAGAGTTAAGCTGTGACATCTTTTTTTAACAAACTTAAGTCAATGAGGAAAAATTCATGTAAAAGCAGTATTTCATTTTATGTAGCCACATAGATTTTCACTTGATTCTAGGGGTCCTAATGCTCGATTTTCTGTATCACTGAAGTGCAGCTGTAGCCTTTGTTTACACCCATGCTGTTTACACTCAGCATGAGCACAGCTCTTAAATGAGGTTTGGAGCTTGTGGAGTTCATGCAAGGATTCGTTATGACTAGGTGAAGCTGTTTCTGAAGACATACCCAAACAGTTTGAATACCAAAACACTAAAAATATTGACCGTATTTAGCCCTCACTAATCCTACCAGTTCTCACTAATTCTACCAGTCTCCTTGGAAAAAAAGTTTTCATGTGTAGGCCGATCTTTGGTTTATAGCCCCTGTAAAGCTCCATTAACTTTTTTGACTGCTAGAGACTCTTCCTTCCAGTTGCAGATGTTGCAGTGACATCTCCTGTACTTGACCATATCAAGGGGACTGACCACACAACTATTTTGTGCCTCCATGGCACATTTACAGACTGTTATCCAGGCAAACCATGCTTTCCATAGGTCCTTTGGTAAGCCTGGCAGAACCATCATACATAAATTAGAAGGGTCCTGATTCACATCTCAGCTGCAAAAAATATGCAATACGTACACCGAATGGGTCCAGCCACCGGATGGGAGGACTCAGCTAATTGGTGGAGTTGGCTCAAATACTTGGCCACCAGCTGGCTGATACAGCAGCCTCCAGCCCCAGGGAGTCAAATGTTCCACCCAGAATCAAAGCTGGGTCTCTTTAGCGGCAGAGCAGAGCAATAATCTCTGGTACCACATGGCTCAGACCATTTTTAAATTATTATTATTAATTTAGAAATATAAAAATAGTATAAACCCTTTTCCAAAATTTAATTTGCATTTTAAAAAGCAGAAAAGAAAAGAATGAAAGCATATGGTATCAATCATATTTTACAATACTTGTAACTGCAGTTCGGAAACATGTGTTTCCTAACTGCTCATTCAGCAGTATCTGTATAATTTTTTTAAAGCAAAAAACAACCCTCTAAACAAAGCATTTAAACTAACCAGCATTGCATGATATTGTACTTAGCTGAAATGAACCATTTTATTTGGGTGTAAGCTGAATAGAACCAGTGGTTACTGTTGCTCTGTTACTATTCCAGAAACCTTCTTTCAACTTTAAATTAGATTCAGGAAGAAAGGAAGAAAACTACCATTCCTTCAAGTATCACTGCAATTGCTACTCCTGTAATGGCAAACACTGAAAGTGTGGTATATCTTGTTCACGCTGTTGCCAAAGCACTTTATAGAACAACAGAGGATCTGCCTTAATGGAACAAAGCAATGGCTCATCAAAACAGGTTCCCTGTCCCAGTAGCGGCCTTTTCACTGATGGTTCGAAAAAAGCGCAGGATCTGCCTCATTCATTTAGCCAATGGATGCTGAGAAGCAAAGTACTTCATCTTGATCTCTTGTGATGATTAATTAATTTTTGGATCATCTTTATTTCCTGTAGCATTAAACATGGCTGAAAAAGTAGGGTCATATTGCTATGAGTGCCCTGGGATACCCAACATATAATCTTCATGAATTCAACTCATATATTTAATAACTCTTCAGAGATCCATCACACATCAACATGGAGGAATAACAAGAATTGGTTCCAGTCACCTATGCCTCAAACCAAATGCAACACTTTTTTTTTTTTTTTCTCAGATCAGATCAGTACCCAATTTCTTGAGAGATATATGTACCTCCCTCTACCCTCCACCCACTCTCCCCCCAATATCACCATCCTGTCAAAACCCATTTTCTCTGCTGAAAGCCACTGGGTGATTTTTAGCAGATAAATGTGCCACCTTCAAAATTCAACTCTATCACATTTTGTTTGTTTGTCTGTCTCGCTGCTATGTTCTGCGCACCTTCTTGCAACAGAGTGATAATATAGTTATTGCCAGAAAAAATGGATGGACATCCCTCTTCCTCTCTCAGTCACACTGACATCCATTCATTTTACACTGAAATAACTCCATTGACTTTATTGTACTTGTTCCGACTTGGTATTGGTACAAGCAAGAGAAGAACAAGGCTCTATTTTTATTTTTCATTTCCTATGTGCAGCTGATGTCTGAGACCCTGCAGCATGCCGGCCTTTGCTGAGAAACTTGACAAAAACCCACCCTTCTCTCTGAAGATAAAACAAGGGTTTATCAGCAAGAAATTATCAAAGCAATCAACATGCAAGAGGATCTTCATTTAATAAGTGCTAACTTTTATTTTCCTAATAGGCATTAAAAACAATAACACCACGTCCATGATACAATTTGATTAAATTGGCTTCGATGGCTTTGGGAGCAGTAATATGATTAAATGTCTAACACAGAACATGTTCTTGGTGGCTGATCGGCAGAGTGCCTAGCTTTTATTCCACATACACTGCAATTCTTGGTGATGATGGCATTAACCATTTCCTATTCAAACCTAATGGAAAATCCAAGTGCTTTCCCATCAGGAACACCTGAGAGACACCCTGGGGCAACACTGTGAAGTGAAGAACTGGGAATAATTTCCTAATATTCTTTTCCCACCTCTCCTTTGTATCTTGCACCCAGCTCCTTGGTCACTGCTTGACCTGTGAGTGGAAAATGTTTTCACACCATCCATTTTGAAACACAACCACCAAAGTAAGGACCTTGACACAGCCCTCAGTCCAACCCACACCGCATGTCAGGGGCTCCTCTCCCCTTCATGCACACAACACTAATGGAAGTATTCATTCCACATTTAGAGAGCTACAATGTCTCCCATGGCCAGACTGTGCAATTATTCCTTTCTGACCTACTTCATGGCTAAAATGACTGAATGAAATTTAACCCCTAAAACAACATAGATTTCTATGTTGTGGCATGATTCGTGACTTAAATATGATTCCCTTGTGCGCTGAAGTGCTAATACATCTGCTACCTTTAAGAAATTTTTTTTAACTCTAAGAAATTATGAAGAAATCCTATTGCAATCAAGCAGTTTATAAGATGCCTGCTCACACACATGAGCTTAAGTATGTGCATAAGTGACTGATGCATTGGAACCAGTGACTTCTGCACAGACCAAGATTCACTGCAGTCCAGCTTGATTTCAAGGGAATTTGCCAAGATCCCAATAACACAGCTTCCCAGTATTACCTAAAATAAATTATACAAAACTCCCAGCACCATGATTTTTACAAGGAGAGCAGTCTATATAGCCCATCAGGTGGCTAACAGATCAGATATTGTAACAAATCCTTCTTTCTCATCTCAGTGACCTGTACTAAATGCCCCTGGCATCAGGACACCAAGAAATAAAACCAACCAATCTCAAGAGGCAAAATATCTGAACAGATTCATGTTGCTCTGTTTCCCCAGTAGATTCTGTAGGCTGGTTAAAACAAACACAAAAAAGCCCAGGTGGATTTGTCGACATATTTATACTGGGCAGACTGGAATAAAGTTTCTCCAGTGCTTCAGAACAGAACATTTCCAGGTGCACAGCAGCATTCAGTATCTAATGCTGTTGGATACAGAGCTCAGCACTAAGACAAAAGGAAAATTATTTCAGCTCCTTTTATCAGACCCCACATCATGCGTTTGCACTTGTTCCAAATCCAGGGCAGACTTCACTGTTTATTTTTTTGTATTTCTGAGAGGTTTTATCTATATGTAGAAATATGTTGTGATTGCCATTGTGTAAGGAGATGCCTCTTCGCACAGCACTTGGCAGTTAAAGAAGGGAAGGTGGGAAGCCTCATGACCAGCTTCTTTTAACAGATAAGCAGAGAAGGCAGAGCAAAGCCAAGCAGCTTCTGCAAAGTATGCGCTACAAGCTCAGGTCCTGAGTTCAGTACCTACATTTCTAATTCAGGAAAAGTCATCTGTCCTCTTGTCTTCCCTGGCCAAGATGACCATCTAATAGATATCTGGGAAAGTTAAGCTACTTTGGATTTTAAATAATTTACAATGCAGTGGGAGAACAAACCTTTTTTTAATTAATCAAATTCTATAAAATCTGATAATTTAACAGAATCTGAAGTACCAATGATGATGTAATGACATATCTTGAGAGAAAATTCTATACATTTCCCCCCTCTTCTCCTCTAAATCAGTAATTACTAACATAATGCTAAATAAGAAAAGATTTAGTCTCCAGTCATGGAGCCTTTGATGTAGCGCATGGCTTTTTTGTTCTAATTCCCTATAGATAAAATAGCCACAGATTACTCCTTTGTACCCTAACAGCTTTCTCACCATGCCTTCCCGCAGCACAACTTCTTGTTCAGTCAGGCTGGCAATATCTGTAGTGACTTACTCTGCTTATTTTTTGTTTTCATGCCTGCAAAGGTTCACACAGCCAGGGGATGGCTCATTTCTGAAGAGGAATAATGCACTGAGAAGCCTCCTGGACCTTGTTCATGGTCCTTTCCAGGAGAACTAATTGCCAAAACTAATTAAGACTGAAACTGATGGGGTTCTCTCCCACATAGACTTTACAGGATTAGGAACAATACTAGTTAGCTGTAAACACAGTCTCTTAAAAAAACTACAGATTCTCTTTGCCGAAGGCTTAGAGTGGGCGGGGATCAGAAGCTTTTTGATATGTAAGTATACCCAGCAGTAATAAAAGTCTTACACCAGGTTAACTACACAATTTGCTAATAACATTTGCTGACACAATCCATGAAAATCACTCTGGCAGCCTGATTTCTGGCAAGTGTACAAACGTTTTATTGAACACATGCTGCCTATGAAACATGGTCTATGAAAACATGGCCCCCCTATTCGCAAACAGACAGCTGAGTAACATGTGAATAAATACCTGCTCTCTATTCCTCCTAGCTTATAGTAGGCAGGAAACCTCCAATTCTTTCACACACATTTTAGAGAGAAAAGAGAAAAAAAGTTTCTTAACTAACTTTGGTGTTGGAGAGTAAAGTCTCCATATAGTATGGCCCATAACTTTCCTCACCAGTGAGCGTCAGTCAAGGCAGGCATCCCACGTAAAATAAATTGCTATTTTCACACTGTTCTGAGTTGAAACGTGGTCTGCTCGTGTTCTTCCACTCTAAGTGGAGCTTTACAGAATTCAATGATGCATATTATAAGCCAAAATTTTTCAGGGACAAAACTCTTTCAAGTCTCCCTGAGAACCACATGCAAGAATCTCAAGGCAGTGTTTTGCCCTGAGATTTGCCCTGGCTGCACAGGAGAAAGTCCCAGGGAATATGTATGACTAGACATATAAAATATGTATCCAGGCTGACCTACCTATTTGTTTATAAAACAGCGTTCCCAAAGGCAGACACTGAAGCACTGCCAATCACTACCATGATGATGCAGTTCAACAGAGACCTAACACTTGCTGGTAAATCAAGCACACATGCAGTGGTCCCAAGATATACTGGGTTCCCCTTCCACCACCACCACCTCTAAAATGTCCTGTGAAATAGGACAACATGAAACACTGTATTACTGACTGCCCTACTCAATGGGGGGCTGGTACAGGTAAAGGGATGGAATTTTTTTCCCCATGTTTCAGCTGAATGGCTGCCACACTTCTGGGGCAATAATTAAGAGAGTAGCTTTTTCTTTCACTATTGAAAAATTTATTTTTATGATGTGATGATGTGTCAGTAATATTTATTTGTCATATTTCTTGCAGCATCCCTCAGAATTATCCAGAAATGGGAAAAGTCCTCAAAAAACCTCAGAAACTAGGTGCCAATATAATGGCTGGTAATTGGCAGTTGTTGTTTAGGGTTCTTGCACTTTGTTCATGTAGAAAAATTGTGTTGCGATTCTATCCCAGAAGCAAATTCCATTGGTTTTAATATTTTATTTTAATCTTAACATTTCAATTTTTCTAGTCATACACATAAATGTGTAGAAACAAACACCTCTGAAATGAAAAAAATAAAGAAAAGGAAAAGGACCAACCTGAGAGGAAAATAGAGACAGAAGCATTGGTTTCACCACAATACTCAATAGAATCATAGAAATTTTTTAACATAGCTGTTAATGATAGATCATATGGGGTCATGTTAATTTATCAGCTATGCACTTCAATTTAAGTACACAGATATTTGGGAGAAGAATTCACAAAATACATTGCGCAAGCCTGTCCACAAATCTGGGTCATGTTGTGAGACAGCCTTGTTTAATTTATAGCTTTGAGAGGAAATTGTGCAAAACTTGTGGTTGTCCTGAGAGCTGGAAGATTTGATCAAACCCCAAAACCCTGATTCAGAAGAGTGCCTTACAGATTTGTATAAAGCAAAATGTTATTATAGGTGCCGTGAGTGTTCACCTTCTCTCTTCTTGATGTTTCGGGAATTATTTGCTAGGAGGGAGAGATACTTCTGCACAGGACGACTATCTGATTTTGTAAAACAATTCTTGCACAGCAATCTACATGTTTCCAAAGGTGATAGTAAAAACACAGAAGTATTTTTATGCAAGGGAGGAGCCTTCTACTTAGGGACTATTAGCATCGTATTAAATCTTTGGCTTTAGAGAAGAGACCTGTCAAGTTTAACAATGAGAACTGTAAACTTTTTCTGAGGAGATGTGTGATGTTCTAGCAGCATTGCCGGCATTGTTTCCCATCTTCCCTAGAGCTGTTTCTTTATTTTAGTGTGACTCAAACCCAAATTCAGTGCTTTTGGAATGGCTGGCCTGTGCCAAGCTAGTAGTCTGAGTTAATGGTTTCATATTGTTACAATTGTCTTAGTGGCCTGAGTACTCCACACTGGCGCAAGTAGGGTAGCTTCTGTTACACTGCAGATAATTAACTGTATGACTTTGATATGTGCAAAACGCACACACACAAGATGGCATGTAGGAGGATATCCTTTATTGGCTTCTAATAACAATTAGAAAACAAAGCAACACAAAAGTCCTCCAAAACTGCAAAAGTAATGCCACAATAAATTAATCTTTCCAGTCATTATGTCCACAAGTGTGAAACAGTCTGAGGGATGCCAGATTCTTCCTCCACAAGAAATGCTGAATTCTGATAACCATTGAGTGATCCCTTATTTCTTCAATGTGCAAAGCTGTGAAACCCCAAGGGTTATTTTTTTCCCTTTCATTTCTCTGCTGACAAGTGGCATGGGAAGTGTAGAAAGAATTTAAAAATTTAGCTTTGAGAAAACATATTCCCAATGGGACCTACTTTATACACTGATTTCAATGGAAAACTATTTTCCTAAAGGGTTTTTTTTTTCATCCCCTTTTCCAGCTTGCTTCATGAAACCAAATGTTTTACATAATATTGGAAAGCAACTCCCACCCCTCACTTACTCCCTCCCTCTCTCTGTCTGTCTCTCTGTGGAATAGGCAAATCAATGGAGAAGTGTTCAAGCTTTTGTTAAAATGAAAGAATGGAAAATTAAAGGAGGTTGTTCAGAGTAACAGTCACATAAAAATGTACAGCCTGTGGTTCTTGACTCTCTTTGACTGTAGAACTGTTGCTCGTTTCTCTCCAGCTGCCTGTGATAAAGGTACATATGCGGTCTGTATATAATTATATGAGGGTGTGCAGGCAAACCCCTGCACAGCCAAGATGATGTGAGGTTTCTCTATACACTCATTATGTTCCTGGACTTTCAGATTTTTGTAGACAAAATAAGATTTCTTTCATTAAAATGGGATTTATTTGTGGTTCAATAGCCCGAGGCTGTAGAAAAACAGGGCATTTCACCATTGTGTCATTGAACACTGAACTCTTGCCTTTTAATTATATAGGTTTCTGACACCCAACCAGACTTCTCTTTTTTTTTCCTCCTCCCTTTAAGGGAGATGACGCAATTGTGACATAGCCAGGCCCCAAATAAGAAATTCCTAACCCAGATGGACACAGTATAAACATTCAGATGCAGAGACACTTGGTTTAGTATTACGGCAGGACCCAGTTGATTTGAACCACACTTTTCACAGGGCCTTGCTGGCCCCCAAATGAGAAATTATTGATCCAATGCAGTAACATAAGGATTCTGTCATGCAGGGAGAGCTACATGGAGGGTTCTTCCAGACAGATGGACCAGTTGAATAGTCAATGTTTTCCCTGGTAAGAAATGAAACTAGAACTGGTTTTTCTTTTTTCTTTTTTTTTATCCTGGTTCATGAGAACTCTTACCCAGTGGTACCTGAAAGTGAGGTATTTCTTATCCTAAAGTGAAGGAACTAAAATGTCCTTAATTATGCAAAGGTAATTTGACCTGTTGCACAGGTCAAATAAGAGAGAAATACAATCCCGCTTCACATAGGTCAAGGAAATCTTCAATCCGAAAATGAGAAGTGCTGAACTGTCATGATTCCTATTAAAATTCAATTTGTGTTGCTGGTGTTCAACAACTCTGGAACTCAGGCCATCTGGGTCCTTTCACATCTGGGATCCAGGCTTCCCAAAGGTCCAAAAAGTTTGATAGTATAAATCTAAAACCCAAGTCCGAAGGTCACGAATTCAGACTCAGCCCTGAAAAATCAGGAGATCATTGGAGTCTGCCTGGTCTAGAGACTGACGCCTTCAGTAGTCTATTTCACGTAGCAGTGAATAAGCAGACTTTACACTTAAGAAAGGAGCTGTATGAAACTTTTAAGTGAAAATGTAGAAGTGTATGTGTGTATATATATATATATACATATGTTCTCTTTTTTTTTTTCTTTTCTGATGCAAGAGACCCATTTTTGGGGGAGAAATGCAGAAGTAAAAATGTCCTCAAATGTTAATACCTAACTACTATTCTGTTTGATAAAAAAATATCATTTCATTGACTTTACATTTGCAATGAAGTTTATAAAATTATATGTAGTAGAACATCAACTTTTTCAGGCACAATTTCACAACAATTTTCTGTTTCAAATAGCTCTAGGAAAAATATTAGCTGTTTGAGTCTTCTTGTAGTCAGATCCATAACGTAAAGGACCATGCCATCCTCACAGGAAGATAAAGAAAGAATCAGCCATACTTTGTTTCAGTGTGCACACATAGTAATATTTTTAACTACAGTATTATATCACATTGGGCAAAATTATCTGGAAGGATCTTAAAGACAATTCAAATCAAAAGATTTCTAAGCACCACAGTAGGTGATAATTTAATCCAATTGAAAGTCGAGACTGGACACCTAGTATTCAGGTTGCCAGGCTTTCATCACATGCCACTCTTATCACTCATTGATTAGATTAACTAAATTTTTGCAACCACAAGAGGGTTGCATCCTTGGACCCTCCTTGCATCCCCCTTGGACCTGGTTCAATAGTTCCCATGAGATCAGGCAGGCTTTCTGTAAGTCTCATCCATTTCTCAGAGTAGTCCTGCAAACACAAACTCCAGAGGAAAATGATCAATTAAATGGCATAGTCATTATTTGAATAACTGTGGCTAAAACTCTTTGTTATTTTCCAAATGATGATAAAGGATTTCCCCAGTAGCACAAGGTCTCTAAAATCATTTAAATACAATACTTAAGCACTGTACAGGCAGGAAATGTCCAGGTACTGAAGGATCCAAGTATCTCCCATGTGCAATATGGCAGACCTTTACCAAGAAGGTGTTAATGATGAAGTCTCAGGAATTAACCCCAGCATCTCCTGATGTGCTATGGACTGGCTGATCCCTATGGTTCCCTACAAATCATTAACATCATCTTCACAAAGCAAACAGGCACAAGGAGAATGAACGAGAATTTGACAGTGCTTCTCTCTATGGTTTCTCTACACATATTTCTGCAGGGTGGAAGTGCAACACAAAGCACATCATGAAAACTGGTCACAGCTCTTTACTCCGCATTGAGTGTGTTTTGGATGGGGCAGACAGCAAATAAGAGGGTTTATGCATATCCAGGTGACTTAAAGGTATTATAGAGAGCCAAAGAATCCTCAGGATAAGGGGGAAGAAGGCAACTTGAGCAGCTCTACAGAGGAGGAATTAAAAAAATATGGTCCCCCACCACACTCCTTGTCCTTTGTATTATTAATTTTTTCTAGCATCTTCTCAAAGTTACTGGAAAATATAGGGAGCAGCAATTGAGTTAAAGCTTGGCTGAATTATCCCTTTCAAAAGCCTGTGTCTTCGTTTTTTTAAAGTAAAGGTTTCCTTTATTAATTTTACCCAGCTAGCATTCACTTAGCATTTGCTTTGAGGGATAATTGACAGGTTGAGGCGACACTCGCCAGAATGAGAGCCATAAATCAGAAATAATTTCCAAAATTGGCTGAGGGGCTGATATGTTGAATAGGCAAATACAGGTAAAAATCTCTCTATTAGGCCTGACAGGAGCGGCAAATGTCAAGCAAGTGCTCCCTAATGCACCAGATTAGATTAATCTTGTGGTTCCTTCTTTGGGCAATTTTGTCTTTGGAATGCCACTGTACTCTGACAATGCTACCAGACTGCTCTCCTGGAGCAGCAGAGTTTCTATTTTCCTCTTAAATGAGGAGTAACCAAAATTGCTGTGGAAATAAATGGTGACTTTCTAAATTCTAGCTTGTCTTTAAAATAAGTCCCTTTCATAGTCCCAGCTGCAAAGTAAAAACAAACAAAAAAAAACCCCAACCCCCAGAAGATTAGAGCATTTGTCATGAAGAAGTGAGGAAGTGGGAACTGCTTGGTCACCTGGGACAACTCAGGGTCCACGATATTTGCCTGTTGAAGTCCATGGTAAAATCCTCTTAATTGAATGGCATGAGATCATCATAAAATAGGTGGACAACCTGGCAGAAAATTAACTTCCAATAGTTCTGTTCACTCAGTGTTTTTTTGTCAAGGCTATCAAAACATTTCACCAAGAGCGGTGCAGTCAGTAATAGATAACTGTTACAAGGAAGTAGGAAACTATGGTCTTATTTGACAAATGGAGAGCTCTGCTGGTGGTGATGTCAAAGACAGTGATCAGACACTAACAACCCCAATACCCAGAGTCCATCAGGCCAAGTCTTTAAGTTTCATGCTTTTCACCACCTGTCAGCAAAGGTCAAAACAATCAGATTTATGAAAATTAAAGTGGTTTTGGTGAGTTTGTCCAAATCTTTTTCACAACTTTCTGCTAAATAAGAGGTGTGTTTCCTCCAGGCCTTTTGAATGCAGACACACACATGAAAAACACATACACTGCAAAAATGGCCAAAATTCAGTCCCAGAATAAAACTGTGAAAATTCACAGTTTCTTCCACTGAGCAATTATTTCAGTTTTCGCCAACAGGAATGGTGAGATTTTAGCATCAGGTTTTTTTGTTTGCAACATAAATACTTGTAAAGCAAAAAACTGGTAGCTTTGCAAACTCTAGATGTATTTAAGGATCTTCTGTGAAATATGATGGATGAGGGGGAAGAAAAGAACAGCTCTTGTCATGGGAAGCCAGAAAGAGAAAAGTTCTCTGAGTACCCCAAGACTCAAGACCTTGAAAGATAACAAGGTTAGGGTCATGATACAAGACGGATTGCAGTCGATAGTGATAGCTGAAATGCATAGAGAAGTGTGGGCTGGTAATCAGACTGACAGATCACAGTATTTCCCACTACTCCCAATTTACTTCTTCCTTGAAGTCATAAGCAGGTCAGCTTCTCCTTTTCTCTGCCTTAGATTTTATATTTGTGTATAAATTGCTGTACCAGAGTTAAAGACAAAGTTCAATGCTGGGTTCCACCCAAGCTTGGACACAAAGTCTCTCCCCATAAAACAACCCATGCATCTGTTCTATATTTTTAGAGATTGGAAAGCAGACTGACTGCTTCCCCAAGACTGCACATTTACACCCACTCTAAGGGACTTAAGACGTTGTGTAGGGACATCTCTTTCTATTTACTTCAAATCCTGCTGGAGAGACAGTCTTCCAAGAGGACAAAGGGGATACGGCTTGTTTAATCTAGCAAAATGCTGCTTGAGAAGTGGTATAATCACTCTATAAATGCACCAGGAAGAAACTGATTTGAGCGCAAAGAGTTCTATAACCAAAGAGGCAATGTTGATCCAGTAACAAAAGCCTGTAGACTAACTTTGTGTACCCTTAGGCTGGAAATTAGAAGAAAGATCTTGGAACAGTTTTCTAATAAGGAAGTAGAGAAGCAATCTACTAAATCAGCTAAAAAACCCTGATAATTCCACGAATTTTGTTATTATGCATGAAAGTTGTCTCTAGTGGCTGTGAGCTGGACTTGACCCAAAGCACCCCTTGCACAATCACATGTTTCTGGTGTAGAAAAGAGGGAAATCAAGTATCTAGTACAAAAGTTTACTTTATTCATGTTAGCAAAGAAGAGGTGATTTAACTGATGACACTTGTTGCTCACAACTACTTTCTTTAGACTTAGAGAAGGCATTTCAGCAGCTCAACTTGAAGACAAAAGCACAAGGAAGAGAATGGCTAGATTTGTACAAGACAAGTTGGAGGCAGTATACTTCAAAAGTTTCGTGCTTACTAGTATTTTATTTTATTTTATTTTATGTTATATAAACTTACAAGTAGAAGCAGCTACATATTTATCTTGGACTTTGATCCCCTCCTCGTTGTTACCTGTTAGAAGTAACAACACCTTCTCGAAGAGCTCATCACATCAAGGACTATGAGTGAAGTCTACACCAAATCTGGTACTAATAAAACTAGACTAAGACTAGGATCAGAAGTAGACTCACCTAGGAGTACATTTCCTATCACAGGCACCTATGGTTTGATGGGCCACATACATTGAATGTAGCTCACAGCCAGTAAAGCTCTCTAGACTTGAGATCTGAGTACCCCTCCTACCAAAAAATTCTCAGATGTGGGAAAAGACTTATTGGAATACTTCTCTGAGGTTCACCCAAGGGAGGTTTTTTTTCCTCTTTTCTTCTCAAATGAGAGGAGTATCTAATAATACAGTAGCCATAACTATTTGAGTTTGGTCTGCTCCAGTCTGAACACCCACCGTGTATATTTCTAAACCATTTGCCCTTCCCTAATTCTTACAAACCACTTTACAACTCAAGTCTAATCAATAACAACTGTGTGAAACAGCACTCAGACAGTAAAGAAGTTGGAATTCCCCTTAATAGCCCTTTAAAGGAGTTTTAATTAATTCCATGCGCTTCTGTAGGATTATCAACTTTACAGTATGACTGCATGTGAAAGCTTTAAGACATTTCACTTATGTCTGCAGGATGTTATGTTACAAAAACTGGTTTTCATGGCTTGTCACCGCTCCCCATTAGCTTCTTGATTAATCCTAAAGTCCCACTTCTCCTTCCCTTTCTACTTTAACTAGCTGTCTCTGCAGTTTCTCCTATTGGCCCCTCTTACATCCCTTCTCCTAGAGTTTGATCCAGCTCTTAGTAAAGGAAATAGAAAGATTTCCACAGATGGTAATGGGAGCTGGCAGAATCACTCCCTTCCTTTTGCTTACTCCTCAAAGAAGCCATTTAGCTAAGACTGTGCCACAATCCATTGCACAGCTCCAGTTAGAAGCCAGCAATACTTAGCTCTTACCCAGATGCCTGAATTTCCTCACATTTTTCAGTTCCCAATGGGTATTTCTTTTCTTTCATCACCTCCAGGATCCTCTCAATTCCTGCTCCTCTTTTCACTCCTTCTGTTCTCCTTAGTCCTTATTTCCATTCCTTCCATTTCCTAACTCAAGTCCTCTTTCCAGGATCTCTTAGTTCCTGACTTCCTGCACCTTTTCCCCTTGTGTCACTGATCCTTGCCTCCTTCCAGTTCTTAGTACCGCTGAGGCATTCATCTCATTTCCATTAATCACACAAGACTTGTGCTAATTATTATTCAGCCGAGAAGATCTGAAATAGCATCAGAAATGAAAGAGAGCAAGAAAGAGACGAAGGGAGAAAAGATCTGCTTTTTTTTTCACCATCATATTTACAGCCAGTGACTTTTCTTAATGAGCTTATGAAAGGAAGGCAAGTGATGTTAGTGCAGGAAAGCCTGAGCACAGGGTGTCGTTAGAGGCTGGAGTTCATGAGCTGTCCAGAGCATGTTTTATCAGGTCACCGAGTCAGATGCACTATAGGGCAATTTCTCTTTCTCAGCATTAACCCTCAACTCTGAGTCTCTGCTGGAAAGGCCTCCCCCTTCACAAACACTCCAGGATAAGATGATAAGAAGATTACAAGTAAAGCCTCTCTTTAGCAATTCCACATCTCCTGTCAGACACAGCAAGTTAAATTACAGTGCAGGCTGCAAATGCATTGATCATCCACTCAGCTCCTACAACCCAGGGGTGAAAAGATCCATGCCGAGGATAAGTGAAGTAATCTCAGGAAAGTTTATTTTAGCTGGGAGGGGTTAAACAAGTTCAATGAGGCAAGGCTTCAGGAGGGCGCTGGAGCCAAGTTCAGCAATGTCTTGTTTGTGCAGGTACAGGCTGCAGGTTATACATGCCACAGCTGTTCAGGTCTCCTCCGGCGCACTCGTACCGTGCTGCTCGAGCTGCAATACCCCAGCGACGGTGATGGGGAAGTGCTCCAGCCATTCCAATGAGAGCCTCCACACATTTGCCATAGCCAGAGACCCATCGATACAGTAGCTACCTCTTTATTGCGGTAACTTTATGCTGCTGAACCAGAAGAGGGCTTTTTATATTCACAAGAGCTTCCATTTTAAATAGGTGGCAATAGCATTCCTTTTACCTATAAAATCTGTGCTGTGTTTTATGACAGAAGAAATAAACCTCCCTAGGCAGTTTTGACAGAGAAGGCAGGATTGTCCATTTTAAAGAAAAAAAAAAAAGATTATAAATCATTAGGAGTGCTTATGAATTCTATTCATGACTGCCTTCTTTATTAAAAAGACCCATTGTAAAATGGAAAGTTCAGAAGGCTTGGTGGTGAGTGAAAATGAATTATAATGACATCACTGGGTCATGAACTAGGCCCACTGGCTACTTTCCAGAATAAAATTGACTGGAAAGATCAGATGAGCCCATTTGTACTGAGAGACATCTGGGTAGCAGCCAGAGAATCTGGGTTCAAGCTCCCTATTTACAGAACACGCTTCCCTTTCCCCTTTCATTACTAGGAGTAATCTGGATCCCCCAGGCATGATGTGTGGTATGGTGATGTCACTCAATTCAGATTCCAGGAGGATTTTCCTCAGAAAAGTTCTTCATACTCCTCACTCGGTGAAGGACCTCGTGAAGAACACGAACATGTCGACATCCAGCTGACACGTAGAGTACATTCTCACTGCACTGCTGATGGGAAGCATTTTGCCTTCAAATAAGCATAATTTGTCAGACTCTTCTGTCGCTTTTTCCTCCTCATCTCTTTCCCAGATAATAAACAGTGTCTGAAACCCAAGAGAAACTCATTTCTCCTAAGAGGTCATTTGTAAGCATTTAAGGGCATTTGCTGAAAAAATGAGGGGATAGAATTTTCCCCCTCTTTTTGTCTTAACTTTTTCAGTTGTCTTGCTAAATGCAAAATGACATCTCATTCAAAGCTTTCCAGTGTCATCTTCATCTTTCCCATTCTACAATTTATACTTCTTTGATATTGCTTGAGACTTCAAGGAAGCTTTTACCTAATACTGTAATACCTATTATCTGAAACATTTAGGTGCACATACACTTGCCAGAGAGCAATAATGCAGATCAATTGGATGTCAGCAGTCCAATAAGGTGGAATAGTATATTTTCTGGGGAAGAAAAGATGTCTAACCATCTGACCTTAGCACTGGCACCATCTCAATATTAATATATTTTATGCATGCATGTGATAACGTTTTACCTTCCTTATGGTCCTGCAGGGAAGTTTCTCTTCTCCCTACTGAGGATTATTACCTATTCAGAGGCGGTTATGATTATAGATACTTACTAAGACAAGAATAATTGACCATAAAAAGCCTTTTATATTCCCACAATTATTTTTGCATTGACTAAAAGTGTCAAGAAAATCTAATTTTATTAGCAGGTCCCTAATTTTGCTTTCATTTAACTAATAACTAGGTTTCCTTCCCCACCCAAAGTATGTTTTCATTTCAAGGCATTTGGTAATGATGTAAAAGAACAATTTGTCACAAGATTCCTACTGGGAACACATGGATCAAATATCAAAGTAGATATGATATATCTGCAGGAGAAGAAGCAGACTTGAGGAAGGTATCAAGACCATGTGTACATGGAGGAGTGTCAGAAGACATCTCTATGTAGGTTCCATCAGTCATAAACAAGTCCACATAAAACCAATTATCTGACAGAGATTGAGATGAAACCAAAAGACATTTCATGACAGTTTTGGAAGATAGGAACTGAAAATCCTGTTCTGTTCACAAATGTGACATTCAGGCCATTCTTCAGTATAATTTGAGCACTAGAGCCCTATGAGGTTACCTGAGAAGACTTATTAACTGAAAGAACATAAACAGGGACTATCCATGAGGCATGAATAGTTAATAATATAGATGAGAAGCGTGACAGCAGAGTGACAGATTCTCAAACACAAGTCTGCTAGCTGTAGATGAAATAACAATTTTCTTCTAGCAGGTCTTTACTTCAAAAAAGCAAAAACCCAAAACAAAACAAAATAAAACAAAACAAAACATGCTATTATTACATTCAACCAGAGATGGTAAAACTGAAACCCAAGCACACTGGGTCCTATCCTGTTTGAGGAAATATGCTGGCAATTCTGTCAAAGGAAAAGAAGACTGGACAGGTCTTGATGCTGCAATTATTATTACAAGAACTTTATCCTTTATGTCAGCCTGAATGTTTTCTGAAATTCAAATCTCAAAGGATGGGATTTTTATAGCCACTCACAAGTCTCTGAAAAAGTGTATTTCACTTAGGTGCTTTTGAAAATCCAGTCCAAATAGTTTTACAGGACTCTTTCTGAAAATGCCTTCTCTATTGCGCAGATTTGACCGTGGCCCAAAGCTCATTATATGAAGGCCCTCAAAAATTCAGCAATATCCAGATCCAAATTGGGTTTGGATAAATAACAGGCCTAATCTCCATAAAGCTCTATAGAGGCTCTGAAAGCAATCTGTGTAAGCATTTCCACACTAACGGCAAGGCAGAAATGCATGACACGGCTCCAGTAGAAAGCAAGCATGGCTTTCTCCTGATCCAGGCCTGCAATTTGTTCCAGGTACATCTCTCCATCTGATACCTACTGAGTTCACTGTAGAAGCTATTTTACATTTTGTTGCTCTTTTTACCTGAATAACGGATTTCAGGACTTGGCCTGACGTTAACAACACAGCTAACTGGAAACTTTTCACTAAAATACACTATTTCAAAGCCAAAATGATTTGTGGAAGTATTTCAACTTCAACAGAGACTTTATTTACAGGACTTCTAAGAGGAGTGTGGCAACTGTCCCTGCCTTGGAATTTGGTTCACTTTCTGCCTCTGCTATGAGTTTTGTGTGTCATCTGGGCCAAACTCCTTTACTATCTCTACACTTCGTTAGCTCTTTCCTTCACAATTTACTGTCCTCAAAGACAAAGCATTCACATTTCTTAAGCTTTGTATATTTTATGAATGATTGCAGAAAGCACTTGTAAGTGCAGGATGCTCCATGGTCCAGCACATGGTTGAAAACTGGCGTCTGACTGCTATGCTTTTTCAGGATGATAGGTCACATACCCTCTAGGGGACACCCTTGACTATTCCTGAAGCTAAACTTGAAGATTTGCCAATAGTCGGGGAAATCAGGCAAGTCTTGAAGCTACCCTTGGATAGGTTCTTCAGACAAAAAAAAAAGGTGTATTTTGGGCCTTTGCAAAACAGAGATAAACATCCCTTCCATTTCCAAGAAATATTGCTCTCAGCTAAGAAAATGCAGCTGCTGAAGTTGCCACAAAAAGGAACTGCTACCTTCTCCCATGTAGGGATATAGTGTGGGTTATTCTTGAGAGTTGCTGTCCTATAGGATTTTATATTCCTAAAAGATTTGTAAAGCTAACTTGAAATATTTTCTTCATCAAGAATATAAAACAATATGACAAAAGAATTCCTTCCTATTAGATTATATCCATGAATGAAAGTTTAATTGTTCAGTTTAAAACTGTTTAAGGAAACCTGCACGTGAATAGTAAGTCAGGCTTTTAAGAAAGGCAGTCATAAATATAAGCAAAAACGTGATGCCAAACAGCAATTAGTGTTTTGTTCCTTTTTTGAATGACAGCATGCCTTAAAGTCATTCATTTCTAGCTCTGACTTGCTGTAATGTGTAAAAATACTATTGCAAATCCACTAAATAAGCTTTGTCTTTTTCTCTTGAGGTTTTTTGGATTTTGATGATTTTCTATGCAATGTTTTCCCTTTATTGTGAAGGTCTCCACCTCTTTTTTTAACTTTGTTTGGAACAGCAATTATTCATAACTGACTGACTTACCTGGAAATGTTTCACAGATACAGACAGAGATTGTGCTCACCAGTGGGAGTGCTAACAAACTGACTGCCGGTATTTTAAATGCCATGGCATGTAGAGCCAGCACAGATCTAGATGGTTCTAATTGCTTGCAGTTGTTGAGTGACTGTCAAAACCATTTATTCTTACCGCTGACGGTAAATTTTCAGGGAAACGTCATTGTAGACAAGAAGGTAGATTTTTCAAAGGCACAAATGGTAGTCAGGCATCTCACTGCCATTTGCTTCTTTGAAAACTCTGCCCAACTCCTTAGACAAGTTGCCTGGCAAACAGATGTGTAAGGATAGATTGGACATTTAGGTATCAACACCATCTTTGAACTTCTTGGATGAGGAGCCTGCCAACATTTTTTTCAGCCTTTCCTCTAACACTTAATGTCTTCTAAGATGAAACACTAGCAAGTTCTTTAAGCTCATGTTATTTTAAATACAGGCCAAGACCTTTAACGAATTTGCTTAGTGGTGGCAGAGGAGAAAGAAAGATTTGGTCCTAAGTGTTGCTCAATAGCATGTCTTGGTTTTCTCTGGATGGTAGCCAGGACTGATATTTAAGAGGTGTTTTGCTGATGGACTATCCTACCTCAGTGACAATAACAGAGTAGCACGGTCCCCAACAGCCTATCCATCTAGCTAAATCTAAGAATAGATTCATAAAATCAGAGAAAAATCACAGAAGAGCCTGCAAGAATTTAACTCACATTATCAAAAGAGAAAGGAATATAACCCTCTTCTAGAGCACTGGTTCTCACACTTTGGGGGCAAACAGAGCATTGTCAGCACTCCAAACTCGTCATGAACCACCAAGCATAGTTAATCAAACTTTTAATTGAAAAAACACCAAAAAGATAATAGAACTTTGACCACAAAGATAATAGGACTTTGAAGACCACCTGCCATAATCTCACAGACCACTGATTGCCCTCGGACTAGAATCTGAAAGCTCTTTTTTATAAAGTTTCTTAAACTATCTGCATAGCAATGTAAATAAAAAATGTTAAGAATTAGTGAAATATCAGTAAAAAATTCATTGACTGCTTAACGTACGGTGTTTTGGATGCCTTAGATTTAAAAGTGTGTATGTAGTAAGGAAAAGCTTGTCCTATATCTGTTGTCAGCAGAAACCCAGAATTAGGATTGGGAGTTTATAGCAATACATAAAAGGAAAAGAAAACAAAGAAAACAGAGAAACTACCAAAGCACTTGTGAACTAATGCTACAGTATTAGAGATGTGAAATGGAGACCAGCCTAATAGGAAATTGATTGAGATAGGAAAATTAAATTAATTTGTTATTTTATTTCATTCACTATATATATTGCATTTTGAATATTAAGAAGCTAAGATCTTACAAACAAAAAGCTGACTGCTATACTTCAAATTTTCTTTAGACTGAAATAGCATATTTTTCTAGAACATAAACATTTAAATTTTTGATGTTAATTTCACAATATATGATGCAAGTTTCACTAATCACTCATGGACTTTTTGATGTCACAAAGAAAATATACTCATTTTGCTTCAAATTAAAATGATCATCTATGAAGTAAAAAGTTTCAAGTAATTTCAGCAATTGTTTCAGTTTTAAAAAAGGCCCAAAACAAAATCACGGAAAGCTTGGTGGAAAAATAGGCAGTATTGGATCTACAAATACAGCAATTTTAAAGTACCAACAGTGCTCAAGAACTATTTTCTCTTGTTTTTTCATGAGATGCCTTTGGTGTCTTTGACAATAACATAAGAGTTGAGGCTTTAAAGAACATGCTGAGAACATGACATAGTTAGCAAGGAGGGATTAACACACCTTCTGTCTACATCTGAAGACCTTGATGTGGAGCCTACTGCTAGAAACCTATTTAAATGAACTGAATGACTATAATGAGCATCTCCCTAGGTCTATAGCACCAAAGATCCAAACTTCTACAGGCTCCAGCTAAGCAAATGGGTGGGCTCCACAGCACCTTCTGAGTCCTGAAGATAACTAACTAACTAACTAAATAAAATTGTTACCCAGGGTAAAGTATAAAAATCACTGAGAACATGAAAGTACAGAACACTTTCTGGTGGGACTTTTAAAATTCGCTTTAACTGGAACTCAAAGTCCTGGACTTTGGAAGAGGTCTTAATTTTCACCAGCTCTAAACTTTCTAATGTGATATAGAATTTCAGCATTGAGACAAAAAATGAGGAAAGCTTAACCTACAATTACTCATCTAATAAAGTCCAGAGCCTTATTCTTAAGCAGCTGAGATAGCCAAATTTTATCTGGAATAAGCATCTGAACTTCTGGGACGACCTCCAAACCTTTTATGATATGTCTAAAATACACCCTTTTTAAACAGTCCATATGCTCTTTGCCAGTCTTCTACCTCAAAACACAGGCACTATACAGCCAACTTTTAATGTATATTAAATCCCCTGGTAGACACTCTTATTCAGAAATAAAGTGCCCTTGATCTACTGTAGCTTTATCCTCCTAGTTTAGTCTCTTAAATTTGAGAGTTCAACAGTACTTATATGAAGATTTCATAAGTGTAACAGAGCAATAACTTACGTTCTGTTTTCTGCACTTTTTTCAGTTTTCCTTAACACTCCTAAGTGTCCCTGTAAAGAAAAACCTCGGGGGGGCGGGGGGGGGGGGGGGGGGGGGGGGAAGGGACTCACAGTACCCTAAACTGTAGGAGCAGGGCTGCAAGGGACCTTTTGCCTCTGTCTCTGCCCTCTTATGGTTTATATGCTGCCCCATTCCCTTTCATGTAATTAATCTGACAAGTTTTTGAACAGCTGTCTAACTTTTTCCCTGAGTCTTGGGTAGAAAATTTTTATCTCTGCTAAAAGAACAGCATGGAAAACTTTTCCAAGTCAGTTAACAGTTTGTCTCACTGTGGGTTTTTAAAGTCTGGGTACAGATTTACAGCATGTTTTATGTATATTTTTTTAGTCCCAAGGTCCCTTCTCTTCACAGATACATACACAATGTGTCATGTAGAAAATATAAATTGTTGATTGTACAGGCACTTTCCTCCTTTTTAAACCTTTCCAAAGGTCTTTTTGTTAAATACACCCAGACACCGTTTGACAGATGAGGGGCTAATTGCTCTGTGAATTACCTCTATCGATTCCTGTTTCATGTTGAGCCAAACAAACAAAAGATATTAATGCTTCGAAAAAAATGAATGATGACCTTTCTCTGCAAACACAGCTTGCGGCCTCTGATTATTGGTGATTCCAAAGAGCAGCGGTCAATCGCAATAGCTGTAACGCTATGATCACTATAATAAGCTTGCCTGACCTTCTCTGCCATGTTAAGTGGTTTAAATTTATTTGCCCAACAACAGTGGAGCTTTCATTTAAAGTCACAGAACATTCAATTCTATCTAAAGATCCAGGCTATTTTCTTACAGCTTTACCTGTTTTAAAAAAACAAATAAGTGCCCCACTTGGAAGTGATAATAATACTGGATACAAGGCATAGCCAAGGAGTTATTTTAACCTGCATAATCAAGAGTCCTTGTTATGGCTCTAACAGCATGGATTTTTCTTGAGCATTTTGCTTTCCCACTGCTCCACTCATCTTAGAAGTGTAATCTATTTTGCACTCTCCCTTCAACAGAGTTGCAGTTGGGCACTATCTTTGCAGTTATCCCAGCTGGACTAAAAGAAAATCATTATCATTGAATGCAAATGCAGAGCCTAAAATCCAGTCCCTGTAAGCAAGATTTCCCGAGAAGTGGTCGATAGTAGAATTTGGCTACAAGCAAAACTCCTGCAAGTCCTTCATCAATGTTCTCTCTCTTTTCCCTCTTCCTAGCCAGTGCTAGTGTGACAAAAAAAAAGTAGAAATCAAGGTGAGGCAAACCACAGAAGATGAAGTGCTTATCTTTTTGCTGGAAGCAGTCTACAAATTTGCTGGAATATTCTTTATCTTGAGATTTCCACCCCCCTCCTTGGTTTCCTATGGACAAGACAGACGTGCAAGACAATCCTTCGTCTTGATGTCTGAGATAATATGACACTGTATCCATAAAATGGGAATAATAATCCTTAGACCCTTTTTCAAAGTGCTTTTCTAAGTGTTGGGTACAGCAACCTCAGTAAAGTCCTTGGGAATTCAACATACATTTTGATCACTGTTTTAAGCCACTGTAGTCTGGTATCAAATGAAGACTGAAATATAGCAACAGGAAAATATGGTCTAAATTTGTTAGAGACAAAAATACAGGATCAGAAATGATTCCTGGGGGAAACCAAAGCCAACAGAAAGCTATTCACTTCTCTCAGTCTCATTTTAAAAATTCTATTTACCTTCCTCTCTGCAAGGAAGCAAAATCACTATTGCTTGGGAAATTCCCTCTCCTTTTGCACATACCAAGTATCATCTTGGGGTCAGGGCTCAGTCCAACTCCACCATCTGCACACAGGGTCACCCTCACCCTCCTGGTCCCCATCCCTGGGTGCTCAGCATCCCCAGAGCTTGTTTGGCTGATGTCCTCTGAACATGTGGATTCAGCCAGCATCCACTCCATGAGCCCCACTTCCAGCCTGATTGTTAATTCGTCTCTCTATTCCCCCAAAATGCAAGGGAATCCAAGGAGAAGCAACAAACAGTCATCAAGGTGACTCTGCTATGTATACAAGGCAGGATTAAGAGGGGAAGGGAAGCTCAGATGTGTTGGCGGGCTGGTGCCATCCTCGAAGGCAGATTTAAATAGCAATGTAGACGTGCTTAGCTTGAGGAAAACTTGGAAGTGCAATAAAGCTGAGTCAAGTGCAGGAGGGTAGTATCTGCCAAAAGAAGTGGTGAATCAGGTAGTCAAACCATGGAAAAGAATACAGGAAAGAGAAATGTGGGGAAAGTACCCTAAAATTTTCTCTGTGGATATACTGGCACAGAGTATAGCTGTAGAGGATGTTTGTGTCTGTGAAAATAACTTCTTCCCTAAATGAATTTATTATCAAAATGCCCCTGAGGCTGGAATTTAATTTCAAATAGAGCTTAAGTAATCAGACATCTATGTCTTGGAGCTGTGAAAGTCTAAGGCCTGTTGTGCTGTGAGAGACAGCTATATCTTTAACATCAAAAATTAAAGTTCTGAGAAAAGTGTGTTTCAGGCTTAAAATTCGGATGCATTTATGTATCCATATCAGAGTCACACCCAAGGAAGGAACAGTCCTTTTAAACCTTTACGTGCCTTGAGTCATGAGATCAGCGTAAAGGATAAAATCTCAGTGGCCAGACCAAGGATGAAGTTTTGCTTTCTCTCCACCTAAGCAGTCACATCCTCACTGAAGTTACTGTCCAGCTTAGCCATCATGGAGAAGGGCAGTTCTTTACTTGGAAATTGTAGTTGAGTGTAAATCACCACCCTGCATCAGTAAATCACAGTAAAGTTCAAAGACCAAATCAGAAGCACTTTTTATAGAAGGGGAAACTGAGGCATGTAGATGGAGAGAGGCACACGAGCAAGAAAGAGAAGGAAGAAATTTGTCCATCTGATCCACAAAGTTTCACTTTTGGGATTCAGAAGAGAGATTGTGATAAAGAACTTTCACAAATTCCTCTTGCTGCATCCTTTTGCACATTTTAAACCAAATATATCGAACAAGCAGGTAAGTGTTCACAAACCTTGCAATAAAGAGGCATCTGGCTAAGTACTGAACAGGTGTTGAAAATATGTTCACACAGTTGTCAGGGTTTTTCGATATACCAATATTCTGGAGACACTGGGTGGTTTTTGTTTGTTTGTGGTTTCTGGGGGTGTTTTTAATGAAGAAGTCTTCAGCATTTTTGCCTGTGTTCTTGAGTGCAGAGAAGGTGAGGAAGGCGAGAAGTGGTGGGAAAAAGTATATTTTAAAATACAGTCTTCTTACAGGCCAAAGCCAACTTGATTAAGGATTAAAACTGTTCACCTGTTATCTACTAAAAGCTTGTCTCATTTGCATAAGGGGTTGGTGCTCTCAGACCAGTCTGTTACTCCTGGTGCTGTGTCTTCCTGCAGTCACTATTTTTTTCTCACAAATGCCCAGGAGGCCAAGAAGCACAGGGGTGAGGATGCTCCTGCTTCCAAGAAACTGCCCCAGAGCTCCCAAGCTACTTTTACCCATTTCCATGCAGTTGCTCCAGTCCCCTACAAGTTCCTTTCCAGTGCGTCTTCCTCAGGATTAAACTGGACTTTGAAAACAGAAGGAATAAAAATTAAAATCTCTGACAAACATTTTAACTAGCTGGAGGTCCTGTAAAGTGTATTTTCACCCTAAATAGTAGATATTGTGTGAGCTTTCCTCAGCCTACCAGCCCCTTTGATTTCAAATACTATCATTGTGTTTAGGTAGAGTATAATATACTTTGGCCTGGAGGCTGGTTTCTTAGCGATAGACTCCACCAGTGTAGCAGGCGTTAGGACTGGTTTCTCACAAGAGTAGCTCTTCTGAAATGCCATTTCACACCAGCTGAGGATCTGCTCCTTAAGAACAAAGGAAACATATTACAGGGAGTCCCTAAAGACAGATAGCTGGCATTTCCTCCCACTTATGCCTCTACCAAGTCAAAAATAGCTTCTGTTCAGGAGACATCACACACAGATGAGGATTCAAACCATTCTCAAATTGAGGATGCTGCTCTGCCACTGTTTCTCCAAGAACACCGATATGCCACATTTCTGTCTCCAACAGGCCGGATGTGATAATATATGGATCTTGAAGTACTTTGGATTTTATAGGACACCTCCCAGTGGAACGTCTGCAGTTGTTAGCTCAAGGGATGAAAAGCTTGTGAAGTTGTATTCCCACAGCCAGATGGGATATAGGACTTTCTCCCTCAGCTGAGAACCTTGAATTTCAAATCCTGTCTAGGTAAATTACCTTTCCAGGGCTGGGTATTTCCTTTTTGGATATTCCTTGGAAGTAACCTTCAGGGAATTGACTAACTTCTTAATGGCTTGGTCAGACAAGAAGGAAGGAAACTTGCACTGGTCCAGTGGGAGGCACCACTTCAGGCAGTCAGCATCCTGCAATTCTTCCAAGTCGGTGAATCATAGCACTTTAACTCTCTTTCAAGGGCAAACTTCTTCCTTTCAGAAAGGGCCAAGGTAGCAAAGGCAAGGCCTAAAATAGTTCCAGCCAACATTTGGCTTTGAAAACAATTTCAAAGAGTCACTGCTGACTGCTAAGAAGTCTAGCCTTGATCTAGAAGAACTGGACAAAGAATATCTCTTTGAATCTAAAGTCTGGAAAACAAGGACCTATTCAAAAAATGAAAATCATTCATAAGATTTACTTAATATCTCCATGTAGTGTTCCAAGAAAATGCACAAGCAACAAGGCTTGCCTTTTCTTGTGGTTACTGGAAATTAGAAGAAGTCTGATACCTGCCTAATTTCCTGATATTATATTATCTTATATTATATTGGAATTAAAAGCAGCTACAGACCTTGTTACAAAGAAAGTTCATGGTAACACCTTCATCTCTCTACTATAAACAGGGGTGTGGCTCCAGGGGCTGTTGTGTGCTTTTCTTTACAAAACATTGCTTCACCTCCTCAATCAGTTGGGTTTACATTTATATTTTGCTGTAGGTTCTATTTCCAGTTCAGAGCTATGCTTTTCCAGGTTAATTACAGCCTCCAGATTTTTTGAGAAGCTAATGTCTCACGGCTAGACATTCACAATAAGTTAGGGCAGCATATCCATCAGGACCTGAGTCTTGTATAATAACTGAAGAAAATATCCGGGTAAATGCTTCAGTGTTTCTTCAAGTTCCTCAAAGTGGGTTTGAATATGATAGTAGGTCAAGCAGCTTTCTATAGATAATAATTCATATCTAACGGGGGGAACTTAAAAAAAAAAAGAAAGCCAGGAGGTAGGAGCTTAGAGTTGCAATTTAGATGCCAGACCTAGAAAAAGGTGCCCATTTAGTTTGACCTCCTCATAAGGGGGTACCTTTGAGTCTAACCCTAGTATCTCTTGGTATGGTGATGACAAGTAGGAGCCAAGGAAATAAATGGGAAGAGTCTTGTGCACAGTCCTTAGACAGACTTTTCGGTTTTTATCAGAATCATAACATTTCACCTAAGAGGGAATCCAGATTCCATTCTTCTTGACCAGTTACATCCTCTGGTAAAGTTCTGTAATATTTTTGTCTTCCTTCCCTAGTCTCCAGTAATAGTGATAATCGATTAATTTGTTCAAGACAAAAAATATGGGCTATATTCCTGGCAGAAGTCACTGTGAACCAAAAGCTTTTTATACAGAAAGATGTCTGAAAATAAATTATGGAAGCAGATCAGGAATGAATGCTCTCTTTCTTAAAACAAACAAACAAAAAAGTATTGGGTTAAAACTCAGATATTTGAACCAACTTCCTGGAGGATTTTATAGGTAATATCAGTTAATAAAATCAAAAGGCTTTTCAGAATCAAATAGTCAAATATACTTCTCTATATTTATGTAGTTTGTATAACCTTTTGCAACTTAGCCCATCTCAGAACTAAAAATAGAGAGGTTTTGCTACAAACCTGAACTGTCCAGTATTCAACACTGCCCCACTGTTTAACAGCATGAAACAGTAAAAGGCAAGCTATGCATTAAAATACAAAAATGGTTGACATCAGAAACATTTTTCTATACCAATGTTTAGATGAAATTGAAATAACTATTCAAAATAAATGGCTAACCTTCATACATATGGCCCATGCAAGAATTAAAATTTATTCTATATATGAGCAAAAAGAGATTTTTCATTCTTTTAAAATAATTGTTTAAAAAATATTCCAGTCCAAATTATGAATGTCAAGCCTACAAAATGTTATTTTTAAACATCAAGCTGTTTTCTTTTACTTAGAGAGAAGCCAAGGAATAAATTGCTAAATATAGTTTATATGTTGGAAACAGTGACACAACCTTCATTCTCTTGGTGCTGTAAAATATGTAACTTTAAATATAAATTTTACAGAACAGTATTTTGCTCAACAGAGATTTCATTTCACTGAGTGAATCACATTAATAACACTTAGCTTATATAGTGCTTTTCATCTGTGGATCTCCCAGCACTTTACAAAACGTAAATTCATTACCAATATTTTACAGAGATGCAATAAAGGGATTTGCTGAAGGTTACACAGTGAGTTAGTAACACAGCTGCTGGAGTGAAGTCCCAAAATCTTGTTCTTTGCCTATTAGAAGACAATGACCTGTACATTAATTGGTTTTATGCTCTTCTTTCAGCATGTGTCACTGAAAAAACACCCTCAGAATTTATTACAGTGAAGAAAACCAAGTCAGGTATCAAGCAACATTTTGTGATCCAGCCATCTAATATTTGTTTGCCCTACTTACCATTGTGATGTCTACACAGACAACTGAGAAAGCCAGATGTGAAACACCTCTACACAGAACAGTCCCTGATGAAGGAACTTACACTTGAACAAGGCTGGAGAATAAAAGAGAGAGAGAGATGTGACACTGAGCATTTGACAAGTCTCCAACTGAGTTCAATACACCTCAATACCTTGGGAATCAACAGCTTGGTGGAATGACAAAAGGAGGAAGAAGCGATGAAATGAGAGGATGGATATAGGAGGGGTCTGAATAAAACAAAAACTAGTAGAGGAATAGTCCAGAGTGGTACATTCAGCCATGGTCATGGCTTTCTGCAGGGATTTGTCCAGCATCAGTCTCAACATGGCTTTTCCTCATACCTTTCTAATATGGGGACTGTCCCATACTAAAAGGTAGGGAGAGGATGGGAGATGTTAGAAATGAAGACATGAAAGAAATTCATAGATAGAAGTGCTCTGTAGTCTCTATCTCCAACCCTTCCCCAAGCAGTAGTATCTGTGTTTGTTACTCCCTGCTGACTCCCTAGTGGGCTCAGGGAGATAGACTGGGGTTCATTTCCCAAAAGATATTATCTTCCTCATAAAAATTATCTGCAAATGATAGGGATTTAAATGGAGACAGCAAAAGGCATCACCCGCAAGTTATCTGTATTTTGCAAAGCAACACTGTCTCCAGAATTAGTGGGTCATTATTTTCCATTAGAAACTGCATTGTTTTGTCAAGTACTTGAAAAAAACTTAAAAAGCGAATACAGCATAGTGGATAACAAAGAATATGTGATCTTGAGCTTAGACTGTTTAGTAGGAAAAAAATAATCCATTCTTCAGTTAGATTTCTAGATTTGTAACTTTAGTGGTTAAAGGATGGGATTCTGGCCCCTCTACACTCAAATAACAGAGATATAAATTTGGAGGAAATATTTCATTAAGGAGAGTCACACCAGATTTGTGTGGATGTAATTGGGAGCAGAATCTGCAGAACCAGTGTGTCAGAGTACACTTGCATCAGTTCCCAGAATTCTTGAAGAGAAAAAAAGTTTTCTAATACTTCATTTACAGTCCTGCTTTTAGCAGTACAATAAAATCCTACATATCATACCCTTGACAGATGTGGAGTGGTGTGTCTCTACATAAATAGAATTAATTAGATCATTGATTCACAGCAGCTGAAAATCCGGCCCTCTGTTCTACAGCACATGTCAATGTTATTACGCAAACAATAAGATTTGCTTAACAAAAATATAACTCTGGTCTTTTCAGGTATCACTGATACTTGATTGTTTCAAGTATTGGCTTTCTGACAGGGTTTGGAATGAAGCCATTTTTATTAATTTAGTTATTTTTGCTGATATAAAAGGTCGTCTATCATGCTAATGATGTATCGGTCTGTGGTACCACCGAACAATAATTACAGAATGTTCCTAATAGTAAATCATTTGTCACAATCAGAGCTCACTACAACAACCTTTTGTTGAGCAGTAGAATACATTAGGTGAATAGCAATACACCTTTATGCTTACCAATTAAAGGATCCCACATATACAGAATTTACATGAACTTCAGAGTGAAGTTATCATGAATTATGAACTGCGGCTTACAAAATCTTGCTAGGTATAGAACTTGCTGCTAATTTTTAACTTGTCAAATCATTTATATGTATCTTTTCAAGTATAATTGGAGCTGCAGACAGATTTCCCAGTCTGTCAAATCAGAAGTGTTTGGAAAATTTCAGAGGATCAGGGACTTTGAAAATAGACACAAATAAATATTTAAAAGACCAGCTAATCTATTCAGAATGCAAATATGTCCTGTCACTCTATTACTCCATTTAGATAGTGATAAAATTTCTTCTTGTTTTATCCATTTGGTAAAAACTGTAAAAATATTTTAGTTTAGGAAAGAGGATTCCAAGCTGTAACAACAGGTAGTACACAAATTACTGGCTGGTCAGCTATGGAGAACAATTTGATCACACCCTGCTGGAACATCGATTTTATTTCCAGCTGCTGAATGTCATTAACATATATTAATAAACCAGAGGAGAAACTTTTACTACTTTCTTATTCTCATGGAGTTGCCACATGAAGTTATGCAATGAAGGTGGTTCATGACTTAGTCTGCCTTAAAATGGACAATAAACTATAAATAAATTCAAGAATTCCTGGGTTTGAATATCCCCTCCACGTGATTTTAAGGGTCCAGGTTTTGTTCAGGTTCAGTAATTGTGTCCTTCTCTTTACTCCATAATACCCTGCAGAAGGGAAAGGCCATGGCTGTCACTGGTGTTACACCTACTACGAGCCATTAAATCCTTGAACAAATGAGCCCAGTAATGCCTAGATTGGATAAATGTAGCCAAACCTGAAAACGGATCTTTTCTCAGAGGTTCAGAGGTTTGCAGTTGCAGGAATGAGTTAGCATGGATTTGCCAGACCACCAGGAGATGTCCTCTTCCCTTGCAAGGTCCTTACGTGCTTCAGATCGGGGTCATCTACTGGATACTTCTCCACGCTGAACTATTGAGCCTTCCGCCCCTCAGGAGAAATGAGACAGTGGCACACACAAAAATAAGAGAAAAACATAGATGAGCTGCCACAACAGTGCTGTACTCCACCCATATGCCTCAATTATCTCTCCCAGGCCTCCGCAACACCACACGCCACATCAGGAGCAGCAGAGGGACTACCAATGAGTAATTAAACCTCTTATTGCTTTGCATGGCTGAGTAGTTTTCATAACAGCACTGCACAAAACTTGAGATTCGCAGATTTTTATATAAGCTCCTCAACATTTCTACTTGCCTCTCTCTCCTTTTTTAATTTCAACCGTTAGAATAAACTTTACTGTGAACTGCTGGGAATAAGAGGATTTGAGCAGGCAAATGCTAAGATGATTGTTCATTAAACCCAATGACTTTGAAACTGCCTCTGTGTCAATTAAAATAAAAACTGTCAAATGCTTTAAAAGAGCAGCTTTGTATAATAGGAACTCTGTTGAGTTTATTGGCAAAGAAAGAGAGCCGTTCCGGGAGGTTATGCAGAGGAAAATAATACATTGTGCTTAGGAATGGTGTCCTGGTCTCTCCTGATTCATCTTCAGTGAGGAAAACTGTACATAACATGTTTATCAACATATATATACACACATACACACTTGCTGGACAGTTAGAGAAAGAAGGGGTTTGGCCTTTACTTTTGGTTTTCCAGTGATTTTTTTTTTCCCAAGCTAACAATTAGGATTAATTGTCAACTTATAAACCACTGGGTTTTGTTTTGTTTTGTTTCTAACTGGATGCAGATTTAACACTTCGTATAACTTAAAAATGTCATTTTGTTACAGTAGCCAACCAATCCGACAGGGGATCTTCACGCCTGCGTGTCAAGTGTCAAACATAAAAGAGCTGTAAAATGGGACAATAAAAAGCGTGTTACTGTAGGATTCTGACAGCCCCCGCACTTGGCAATTAGGGAGCCTTCATAACAATTAACAAAATTGAAATCAGATTGAAGAAGTAAGTGTGGGTGGGTAGGATGGACGTGATGGAGGTGCCTTCGTTCTGCAAATGTCCTTCTTCTTATCTCATGGCAATATGTGTGTGCAGGGGCCATTTCTGGACAAGAAGAAAACAAACACAAGACGAAGTAACTGGGTCCCTTTGAAAGAAACAATGCCGGATCCTCAAGAGGGCAGTGAGGAGAAAGGGGGGGTGGATATCTTACAAAAAAAAAAAAAAAAAAATTAGAAAATTCAAATGTCTCTCCCCCCATCCCCATGCACACCACCCACCCCTCACCGTGTTCTGTCCAGAAGAAAAATCCCTCAGCCGCAATGGTTGTTTTTATTAAATTCTCCTCAATAAAAAGCTCAGGCAGGATTTATTAGGTACTCAAGGCGGACGTTTAGTATTTCGCCAGTTATTAAGTGAAAATCAATAGAAAGCAAAGAAAATGGAAGTCACTGCACTGTTAGCACGCTGTTGTCGCCCAGATATTATGTCGGCTGTCTTGTAGATTCATGACAGACGAAAGCGGCCGGGAGAGAACTCTTTCTGCTTACATTGCAGGAGCCAAAGTGGGGTTATTCATTAGATCAGGCAGCTGGCCAGATGGATTTCCAGTTCAGTTTTACCATTTATCTTAAAAACGCCTGTATCGAGTGAGAAAGAACACTGATATTATGTGATATCGATGGCAGCTTTATGTATCTAAATCAGGATTTATTGTTATTTTGTTCTGAAGACCTTTTTTTCTCAAGAAATACCATTTCACTGGAAGAAAATAATAGCTAAAACCTTGTCAAAGATAACCTTTCATGTTGTTCGTGCACCGCTGGCTGTAAAACAAATAGAACCCAGGGTATAAATAGGTTTAACCACATCCTTACAAATCATTCCCTTTAGGATTTTCTTTTTTTTTTTTTTTTTTTTTTAATGGTACAAATGTGGGTTTTCGTCATTAGTTGTTTTTCTTGCCAGTAATTTAGCTATAAATAATGTCAGCATTTGTTTTAATTGCATTAAAAAGCACTAGAAGTTTTATGTCTCTGGAAGGCCAGAGCAGAAGGGTTTTTTTCAGTGGGTGGGTTTGGGGACGAATTTTTTTTGGAGTTTTTTTGCCTTTTGCTTTTTTTAAAGCCTCCCTTTCTGTTACCAAACTTTTCACCCAGATCATCACAACAGAAGCAACAACAGCTGTTCTACCATAAAAAAAATGTGTTTTTAAGAGACAGGACCAGATCTCTGAAAGAGATTAGCTCCTGCTCAGGCATCTAGAGGAAAAGTGCAGCTTTTCAAAAGTTTTCAACATTCAGCAAGTTCCACTTTCTCCAGATCATAGAGCCCTTTCGTAGGATTGGGGTTTTTTTTGCGCTAATCAGGAACAGAGTGCTGCTTGTCCTGAACCTTATCTCCCTCACAAATGTGTGATCAAAATGGCTGCAGCATGAAATGCTCATACCTTTCGAAAACACCAGGTGCTCAGTTCAAATCCCCTGTAAATAGACACTAGATTCAGCACTCTTTGACACAGCAGCTGTTGATAACACCAGGTCTGATGAACAGTGCAGACACACCATGGCTCGGTGGTGGCAATCCCAGCATGTTCCATTGCATGTTTTGGTTGCTGGTCCACAAATAAAGGTTCACGCTCAAAAATCTAATACCTCAAAAGTAAAAAATACAATAGAATAAAACACATGTCACCAATCTTTAAACTATTTGAGAGGTGGGGATGGGATCGATGTCCTTTAAGGTAAGAACAATGGAGATGTAGTTTAGTGGGCTTCTGTGACTGCCCACAGGTTAAACTAAAAAACACCCAATGGGACACATGAAGCAGCCTGAGACATCAGCTATCTCCAGGGCTCAGGCCATCTTTATGCACCAAGACTTTTCAATTCCTTTCCTTCCTCTTAACCATGTTGTTATTAAACATTTTGACTCCTGAGTAAACCCACCCAAGTCTATCCTTGACCACAGCACCATACAGGCTGTTCTAACCAGGCTTTGCCCCCATCAGGGTTTCTCTGGAAGACTGCAACATGTTTGTCATGACTCAAACAGCAATTTCAAAACACAACCTTTAGTTAGTCATCCTTCAAAGGGTGTGAAGCCTGTGGAGCACAGGAAAAAATAAAAAAGCCACTCTGAATCAGGCAGATACATACAAGAGAACTTAAAAAGTTGTAAATAACATCACAGCCCTGGCAGGAAGAAGCAGAGTGCATTGCTTTTACAGTTTTTTCCTCTTTTCCTTCTGAAAGTGTCAGCCTGTCACCATTTCACTGACGTGCTGGACAGTTTCCCCTAGCTCAGATATTTTTCTAGGATCTTTGAGTGTTTAGATTGCCTTTGAATCCACTGTACCACGGGAAGAGGAAACCATTCTGTCTAGGATGGAGTTACACATGTATGCTTTTCCCCTACCAATAACTCAGCTATTGTTATCCTGCAAAACCCTTTGATTTAGTACCAAATCCCAGCCACCCCCACTGTAGATGCCTAAAGTAGTGGTAAAAGCAAGGGCTTTTTCTCAGCCACAAAGTTTTTCTTTTTTCTTTTCAAAAAAGTCTTTAAATACAGGGTGGAGAAAGCTCCTTCTAGAACATCTCTCTGAGTCACAGGCAAACTAGACATGGTAAAAATCTATCACTAGAGAAGGACACTTAAACCCTCTGTATTGCTGAACATTTGCACTTAAATTTTTTTTAAAATGATCTTTCACCTAGCAAATCAGAAGCTGTTCCTCATATCTACCCAGAGCATTTACAAAATACATGACTATGTGAATGAAAGCAAAGGAAACATGACTACTTTTTTTAGACACTTACTGCATATATTTTGTTAGGGACCCTGGTTGAAGTTCCTACTGATAAATAGACACAATGGAAATCTGAATCTGGGACTCCTGTATCCCCAGGTGAAAGCTGCACAGCAGTTATGGTGGCTTTAGTTTTTATATAGCCATAGGCAGTGTTTCGATACAACTCTGGAAAATGTTTCTGTTCATTTGTGTTCATCATCACTTAAAATACATTTCTATCTAGGAAAGTTTCACATGAAATAAAACCAGTCAAGCAAACTCTTTCTAGGTAATGAAGAAACAGTCATGTTTAAATCTCTGGTTTACTTATTTTCTTTTAGGGATTTGAATTTGTGTCCCCCATAGAGTCCCAGCTGAGTTTAAGAACCAGAAGATATTAGTTACTCTGTGACAGAAACACTTTTCTCTCATTTTGACCAAAGTGACATGTCATGGTCAACTAACTCCTGAGGCAATCTTTTTAATGCAATTATGTATCTTTTACCAAAACATTTCAACATTCGCAAAATTATAATTTTGTTTTGTTTTGTTTGTTTTGTTAGAAAAAGTATTCCATAGGCTTTTCTTTCTTGATATACAGCCCCAGTGGCCTCTGGTACTGGTACTGGCAATTCTGTGACACTATAACAGAGCCATCTTTGTCACAGAAATATGATTTGCCCAGATGTGTTTTATCTCTAGTGAATTTCTGTTGTCTTTTCTTAAATTTGCTTTTTAAAAGAGACATTTATAATGAAGCTAAGGAAAATAGAATATATTCCCTTTAGTACAAAGTGGAAAAGCTGTCCTCCTCTAGGAGACTATTACATAGATATTTTCCAGAAAAGATAACTTCCCGGTAGCAAAATATGCAAAGTATAATTTTTCTGCATTTTGCAGCTTGCTGTGACCTTGTGTTGAGGCCTGTACACATCCATGGGATACGTAGCCCCCAGGTCTACCCCTTGTTTCTTCACATGATGCCATCTTCACTGCCTCTCCTTCTCCTTTTCCTCACATGTGCACTTCTGCAGTTTGTGAAGACAGCCAGACTTACGCTACAAGTTCTACCAGGAGACCCTTACAATCTGCACAGCACTGGCCAGTTTTCCACATCAGTCCCAGTGCAGCAACTCAAAACTGAGATGAAGTTTTCTTCCCCCTCCTCTCCCTGCTTTCTCCAAGCCAGTTTACTCAGTAGTTTTCTCAGTGAGAACATTAAAAAAATACTAACACCTGATTTGATTAGATCAAGGTTTGCTTTCCTTTTTTGAGAATTGTTAATAAAATCACACTTCTTAAAAAAAAAAAAAAAACAGGATGGAATGTAAATGCTGCACTAATTTAATTACACTTTGGCGCTGGGAGACACTAATGTAAATATTCTGGTGAGTAGGCCTAAGACACTTGAAGTAATTACTTAAAGGCTTCCTTTCAAAGAATCTCCCCCTTTTTATTAAATGCCTTTTAACATTAGCACTTTCTTCCTGACAAATTAAATGAAATTTCATTACTCTCCCTGACTTAATGGCATGAGGCTGCCTGCTGCAAGTGCGAGTTAACCCTCTCTGGACAGAAGACACAGAGTTTGTGTGTTCTGGTTGGCTCTGGATGTCACCACATCGCCTGAGCATCCCCCTGGCTCCCCATCATCATCCTTGAAAGCGGCTGCAAGTTCTGCCTTGAACCCCCATGTCCCAGAGTATCCCAGCTATCAGTTCACAGATGTTTGCAGCCCAGATCAACTGCTAGGCATGAGATGGTACCCGGCTCTTCACCTTCTCCAGGTTTAGGGAAACGCAGGCTGAAGTTGAGAGTTGAGCCTATAGGATCTTTAAGAGACATGCCCGTAAAATTAAAATCCTTATGAGGCTTTTTGTAGAATGAGTAGAAATATAATATCAGATTCATATTTATACTGGTCATTGAACCAGGTAGATTAAGATTCTAGCATTTCATGACACTACAAAACTTCTAAAATATTACAATTCTAGGACCACAGGCACCTTTAACACTGTATTCATGTACTCAGAAAGCGAACTGAGAAAGAAGCGATGTTGCTAATCGATACTTGTGTGAGCAGATTTACTTTTTGATCAAAGTCCACTTGACCAGTCCATTTTGTAACTTTCCCCCTCCCATTGATTTCTTTATAAATTAAATAAAAGTGGGGTCAGGTTATCTCCTGGTTTATTTACATACCTGCATAGCATCCACAAGTCCCACTAGGCCAGTTTCCAGGTGGGGGAACTGGTGACAAACCCTCTGCCATGCTGTTCATAAACTGTCCTCACGGCAACAGGAACTGAGCAAAGTTTTTAAAACACCTGTGAGAGCCAGCACTCATAAGCTGGCAAAGAAAGCGAAGAGGCAGCAAAACAACAGCTCTCTGTGCATAGCAGTTCCCTGAAGGGAATCACATCTTTGGATGCCTCCTAAAATGTGACTCCCAGAGGTGGGCAGAGCCTGACAGGCCGGGACTCTCTCAGCCCTCCGGAGGGTTTGCTGTTGAGGGCTGCAGCAATTTCACCCCTCAGACAACTTTCTGACCCTGCAAGGCTACCAGTGTGGTAGCTGTTATCCACATCATGTTGCCTCTCTCTTTCTTTCTTCTTCCCCTCCCTTATAATTTTGAGATTACTGAAGGACCACTTCAGAGTCAGCCAGCCACCAGATGTTCTTCAGGTTGATATTTGCTGCAGCCTACTTTCCTGCTAATGCCCTATCACTTGCATTATTGTCCCACCAGAGTATTGTTGTGTGAGGATAGGTACAAACAGAAATATGGCCCCTTTGCTGTGGGGTTCAGTTGTTGCCTCCACATGGAGCTGATGGAGCATAGATGGTTCAAGCTGAACATTACTGTCACCTCTCACCAACATCTCTCAGGCAAGGTTCAAGCAAGTCACTAAACTCTCACTGTTTTACCCCAGCTGAGAATCTGGCCTTACATATAAATTAAAAAAAATAAAAAATAAAATTGAGCTGCCACATCCAAATCAATCCTGTCCTGCCTGTTGAAGCTGGCAACAACAGAGGAAATTTTTGCTAGTGTTAATGACTTTAAAAAGTTCTTTGATGAAAAATTACCTCTGGATCTGCTTCTTTTGAGCATGCTTCCCCCATAGTACATGAGTTACTAGTGCCAATTTCCATCTTATCACAGATGTCCTTTCTCAGAACGCGGAGTATTTGGGATTGAAAACAAGGGCCTTGAAAACTCAAGTTCACATGGAACATTTTTTTTGGCAGGGTCCATAGGTCAGCCTATAAAGAAAGAAAATATCTGTTTTCTTCTGCAGAGTTATCAGATTTTGAAAAGAGAGCTTTCTCCTCTTGTGAGGTCCAGGTAAAAGTTCACCCATTCCCTGGCTGCTTGCTTCTGACAAACAAAAATTAAGGACCTGAAAATAACTATTTTATCTGAAAAAATGCTAAACATCCCAAAACAAACATTCAGCTGTGCTGCTGCCAAATTCCACAAGTAAGAGAGCTGCAGGCCGAGACAGTTCGTGTCTCACTGGGGAATAACGGGTAAAGTTTGGCCAGCTGCCCCTTCCAACCCTTCAGGGACCCACAATCCAATTGCAGTGTCTTAGCGGATGTGAATTTCAAGGTTACACCTGGGTGTTCAAGGGCAGGGCCAAGTGTAATCGGCACTTAGATCATAGATTAATCTTATTTGCCATCTATTAGGTTTGATTCCTGCTTCCCGCTCTCCCTCCCTAAAGCCAGGATTATTGTGATAGTTTAAGATAATGGATTCTAACGGAAGAAAGGTCACGCAGGCATTGAGATTTGGAACCTTAAGATAATATGATTAATCTAAAAGCTTCTTTCTAAAAGGGGAGGGGATACTCTCATACGTTTAATTGAGGGGAGAGAGAGAGAGAGAGGGAGGGAGGGATGGAATTAACAACACGAAAGGAGGAGTGAAGGATCCTACTTTTTGTCAACTGTAATTAATTAATAGTAAGGAAATGTTTTTCATTCATTTTCAAGCTGATAAACCAGATTTTTTTTAAAAATCCCTAAAAGTGATGATTATTTTATTTTTAGATTTTTATTGAAAATCATTAATTGCTAATAAACATGCATATTGATTTTCACAGATGCATACATGAAAAATGTAAACTATCTGGAGCACATGCAGACATACACGTAAAAACTCATACGCTGAGGGATGGAAATTGCTGTATAAATAAGATATTCTAGTATCAGGTGCTTGGCTTTTATGGGTACTGTAAGGAAACTCTACAATACAGAAATAGATTGTAATAAGTTTATAGTAGTAGCCAAAGTGTTCTGGGGACTGTGGAGAGAGACTCACTGTCCCAAAGAACCTGCAATACTATATTGCTGTGCAGTATTACATAATAAAACCTTTCCTTAGTTATTTATACTGCCTGAGATTATCAGATAAAGGAATTTGAGAACAAAGAAATAGTCCCTTTGTTATTTATGCTGTTTATTTACTTGGGCATTTGGATAATCAAACATAAAAAAATCAAATTGTGTCCTTATGTTCTGCACATGTCGTTTCAATACCACAGGAACTTTTTCAAATATTTTTTGAAAAATGTCTGTCATATTTCTATTTCATTTTTAAATCATAAAAATATTTCTCTTAAGATTTATAAACAACCACCAAACACCAATAAATATGTTACAGGCCCAAATCAGAATTGTTATTAACAGCCATTTAAGTATGATGACCCTGACCACCCACTGACTAAAAATAATAAAATGCAAATACTTTTTAACTGACTCCTGGTTTTGAGATTTTTTCGTTCCAAAGTCATCCTTTCCTCACTGATCACGGTGACTAGAATTTTTTTCCCCAGTCAAAAAATTTAAAATGAGATATAAACACAATATTGTTCTCACTCTATAGGATTTTATCCAGCCACCTGAATGAAAAGATCTCTGGAGTTGGGAATGATACAGGGAACCAGAGGGTGTTTTGTACTTCTCATTTCTGCTGGATGGATTTAGAAATATTCAGTCATATGTTACTTGAGGCTCAGTAGACCAGCCCCATAACTCAAGCACCCTAAAATGTACCCACATGCTCTTAGGCCATGTGCACATCCTCAGCACTCGCTTTCCTGGGGTGCCTACACTGTCTGGAGCAGAGTCATGATGCTGCTACTGTCCCTGTTAGCATGCAATGCACGGACCCTCTCATTTTAATCCTCTCTCTTCATGACCAGTTTTGTCCCTTTTCACAAAATATCCTCTCAGATCCTGTAAGAAAAGAAGGGCAGGAGAATTTCCTTTCTCCCTGACCTTGTAGTCTGGCTAAGAACTACTGGTGAGATTATTCCTAGAAACTCCAGAACCAAACCAAGTGTTACTGCTGCCATGGCTGAAGGGTAATGTAATTAGAACTTGAGCTACGACTACTTAATACAACCTGTAATAATAATATATGTCTATCATCATTCAGAGCTATTCTAAGTCTCGGAGCAGTATTAAAAGCCATAGGAAATAATTAATAGTGAAGAGGAATCATGAGTTGCAGGGTGCTGCATTCACACAAGAACCAGCTGCAGATGGCTTTAAAAATGACTGTCTCCAACATATGCCATCCCTGCAAGATCATCTATAGATAAGTTAATATAAGGAAAGATAAAATCCCAGGAATGGATTAAGCTATATATATTTAGCTATATAATTCTGTGGCTAACTGAGGTTAGGACATTAAACTGAGGATGGAGAGAGAGGATGGAACACTTAAGAGCTATAATTGGATACACACAAGTCAATTGGTTGCTGCAGTTTTCACACTCAGTTTGTGAAAATGTGAGTTTTCACCAGGTTACATTGCTCTGTAAAGGGTTTTAGGATATTATATAGAACAGGAAATAGAGCCAGGCTCTCCAGAGAATATAGCAGCAAGAATGGGTGCTGGGTGGACAGATCTTCAGCTGTAGGGGGCTGATAGATCTTTCAGAGGGGCTGAACAGGAATAGGTGGAGATACAGGTTTGTCACGACTAGTGATGGACAGGCACACAGATCAGTTGGGAGCTCACTGTCCTTATGATATACTTTGCAAGGAGCCATATTAGCACACAGTTAATTGTGCATAAAAATTTGAGAGCCTCTGTGTTCTTCATTACAGTTCTAATTTCCCTCCACATGAGTGTCATATTTTTGATGGTATTTTAGCCATGTTGTCATTACATTCCTCCTAGAGGCTGCATTCAGAGAACAAATGCTGATTATAGAAAAATAAATACATAGGCCAATCCACATTTTTAAGAAAAGCTCGATGAAGGTTCAAAAGGGAGACTTAAAAAAACTGCCCGAAATTCATCATTTCAGACTGAAAGGCCCAATCTTACAAAACTCCTTGGGCAGGGATGCCAGACATTTAAACACACACACGTCAAGGGCACAGGCAGTTCCACCAGCCTCCAGTATAAAGGTAAAGGTGTTTATGCCTGTTTTGCTGTGTCAGTACTTAAAATTTAGAGCCTTTAGCGAAAGCAGTTTTCACCCATCTCTCTCAGAATCAGGCCTTGCATTGTTAGAAGAGGGCAACTGTCTTTGAGATTCAGGTTCAGACAACTCCAAAGGTTCAAAATGCTAAAATGTCTTTTAGCTTTTTCTCCCCCAGTTTTTGCAGGATTTGTGACCTGCACTGAGAGGTCACTTGGTTCAAGAGCCATAAAAGGGACTTTGCTGTGACATTTGTTAAAAGTCCTCCCCCAGTGAAGCAGAATCAGCAGATCTCCAAATTGATGTTTTGCCTGTTGGTAAAGAAGGTACAAATGCTTCCCATGCCATGGGTACCCAGAAACATCCAATAAACAACAGGGTACATTATGATTCTTATTCGCATGGTGCAATCACCTTTTCCCCCTAAAGGCCTAACATGCAAGCAGCTTCAAAACTGATATCAAAACTAGAAAAATATTTCAAGATGGAAATTAGTGGAATAAGTGACAGAATTTATTTTTCACTCACAAAAAATGAAATTGAAAAGGAAAATGACCCTGTTTAGGAGAGGTGGCTCCCCCTCCATTAAATCCATAAGGCACTCTGTAGTCTGGGACCCAGGGGCTTGCGCAGAAATGTACAAGCTCCCCATGGAAGATTTCTTTCCTACGCCCTGCAGAGCAGAGGTGCATGTGGAAGTGTTGGTCCCCATTGCCTTATTCCCACAGATCTGAGTTTTTAAAAACTGCCATCACAGGACAATTGCCTGGATGCTTTCAATCAACTCAGCATATAACGCAGAATATTTCCCTGCTTCTCCCTCATTTGGCTGCTGGGTTTGTGTATGTTTTTCACCTTCCTTGGAAGTAGTTGTCAGTTCTCTTGAGCCTCTCCAGAGGAAAAGCCTCTGCCTAATATATGATGTGCTTATTCATCCCAGACGTAGGGCATATCATTCTCGAATGACTGACAAGCGTTCTAAAATGAAGAGAGCTCGAAGTGTGCTCTAATAGTGATGGGAAGCATTTCTAGTCAAACATAAAGCAAATTAATGTGAGCCCCCACTGCACCTTTAATCTGGAAATGTCATAAAGTAATAAGCAGAGTGACCCTGGCAATGTCTAAGGTTGGATTTCAATAGATTTACATCTTAAAGGGCAACTACATATTTTTAAGTAGAAGGGGGCCAAATTCTGAGCTCCTCTTCCACAAGTGCAAATCTGGAGGGACTCCACCGATTTCAGGTAGAATGGAGATCAGAGGATGATCTTATTTTATAAACCTTCATTACAATAATGCTCATCTCTGTATCAGTGGCCAGCTCCCCCATCAAAAAAAAAATCCAATCCCCTCAATATCTTTCATTAACTTTAGAAGGGGAAGGCTCTGGCTTGCATGTCTCATTTCAAACTAGTTTCATTAGAAGTATATTTAATTAACGCACTCTTTTGATTAGTATTCAGAATGAAAAGCTGTTTTGCACAGCTCCAAAATCAGAAGATTCAATAATACAGATAAAAAGCAATAGGGTACAGGTCACATCCCAGTGCAGAATAAGCAGTTTTCTTCCAGAAATAGAGCATCAATCCAGACTTGAGCCCCCTATTACTGTAGTAATACTATATTTTCCAGGTAAATAAATAATGAATAAATATACAAAATACCCAAAACAATGACATTTGAGGAAATTTTTAAAAATACTAATCCCTCTTCTCCATCAGTCTTATTTAGAACCCTTTTTCTTCCTTAGGACCTATTTTAGACGGAGGAGACTAAGAAACCCCTTTACTAATCAGATTCAATGTTCTTTGCGCTAACTAGGAGGCCCAAAAGGGTGAATATTGATGATGAAGAGCAAGTGGCAGTGACTCCTATGAGCTCTGCAGTATCTGACACCATACCCTGAAGGAGAAATATGCACTGGGTGGGGGGAAGGCTATGTACATTGGGGCAGTCAGCAGCTATCTTCACAGTGTTTGTTATCCTTATTTGCACTCTCTTCATGACCTGTGCCAGGGTCAGCCCACACTAGCTGGTGCAGAAACCTGAGGTCCTCTCTTCAAGTCTTCTCCCACTCTGGTCATGTTCCTGCTGCATGTTATATGGAACCATCCCTGTCTATAGGACATGACTTTGGAGAAAAAATTATTTTACCCACAACTGGGCATCCTCTCTGAGTGAATGCATCATTTTTCTCCAGATAGCAACCCAAGGTGGACTAATATGAAAGCACTTGTGGCTCAGGAGACCAAAGGCTAGGAGCAAAATATGGAGCAAACCAAAATGACAGTGTTGCCACACAGTTCCATCTCCTGAAAAAGCAGAGCTCTGCTTTAAGAGGCAATCCATGCTCAGCGGATGGAAACTGAGGAAGCATTAAAAAGTTAATACAATTCAACAATTTACGCTAAGATTTCATGTTAAAGACATCTATTTATTTCTACCCTAGGAAAAAAAAAGAGAAGAAAGATGCATTTTTGCATTAATCCCCTACTCTACCTGCCATTTTCTCTAAAACACAGAAAATTATCAAGAAAAGATTGAAAAAGAAAGGCAAAAAAAGGCATCAAGTAGCAGGTATATCATTTTATTTGTGTGCTTTCACTCAATACAGGTTTACATTTCATTTTAAATCATTCCAGAGGTTGGAAAAGAAAAGAAAATAAAAAAAAGAAATAAGAAGGAAAAGACATTGGGATAATAGGCTTTTCCCTAGGTTCCAAATAAAGACAATTTTACAATATTCAGGTAGGCGCTTCAACCAGGTATAGTTTTGCTTCTTGAAATTCCAGTCACTGGTCCCACTCCACTGAGGAAATGGAAAGACAAAGGTGTGCAAAATCATGGGCCGCCCAACGGTTAGAGAAGGGGAAGGGAAGACAGACCCTTTGGAGCATCAGCCACAGACTGGCAATGTAGCCCTGAGGCTGTCGCGAAGCTCCTGGTGCTCAGAAGTGTCAGGGATAAGTCCTATTTAAATCAGCAGGATCTGCAAGAACTGTGCACCTCCAGAGGGGTGGGGGAAGTCAGACTCTGAAATGTTATGGTTTCCCCCAATGTAAAATGGGGTTAATCATACATCCCTAACTCACAGGGGTGTTGTGAAGATTGATCAGTTAATGTTTGTACAGAGCTTTGGAAATGTAAAGTGCTATATAAATGCTAAGGATTATTATGTTCCACTCTTTCTCTGCAGCTGAACCCTTTGGGGAAAAGGAAGAAAAATCTATTAAAAAGTGCTACTTGCATTTTATATCTCTACTTCTTTTTCTCTTCCTTGATGCTTTTAGTAACTTGGGGGGGGGAACCTTCAAGAAGGATTTGTGGGCTCATGTTCTGATTCCTCTGTCAGTCTCCCTCACCAGTAGCAAACCTCGTTTTCATTCATACATATTTAAGGTGAGATATGACATCCTTAAAATACATACATATATCCCTGCAGTTAGTGCTTGAGTTCAAACTACAGCTTCTAGTGCAGGATTTGCCCCTAATCCACGCTTGATTAGAGAATGGTGGCATCAGCTCATGGACCAGATCTTCTGCTTGGGTTTTGGCTTCCCCCAGGAATTGGCTACTGGACAATTAACCTGGTGTGTGTTCTAGGCCACCCTTAACAGAAGGTTAAGGAATATGTTTAGCCCTCTGAGTAGAAACATCTAGCTCATGTTGACTCATGTCTGTGAGCCCTAAGTGTAGGTTTCATGGGCAGAAGATACCACTGGAAGATACCTTTAAATTTTAAGGTGTGGAAAGAAATAGAATCTAAAGAGAATCCATTCTGTCAAGCCCAAGAGTATCTGTAGGGTTACAGGGCCAAGTACTTTTTGTCCTCTCAGGCAAGATAATACAACTGTACCTGAAGGAAGCTTGTCCTAGAGCTAAACCTCCTGCCTGCCATACAAAAACTTTAAACACAAACATACGGCAGCTATAGGTGTGCATGAATGGTGCAGTCACCCTGGGCCTATACTACGAGAGGGATGACTCCTTCCTAGAGATCACCTACCCCAAACCTTCAGCATCTCCCTCACCCTCATGCACAGTGGACATTATCCTGCACACCACACATGCACAGAGCCCCTCGTCCTCTCCCAGCCATCCCTGACACTTTGGATTAGACTGTTAATACACTGGAACAAGTGGAAAGATTCCTGTTGGTCATCAGTCACAGTAACCCCTTTAGATGTAAAGCTGATTAAGTTGCTTATGATCATACGTGGAATCAATGGCTAAACACGGGCAGCTGGCACTCACACGCACACACCAGCCCGGTGCAATTCACAGCAAGCCAGCTACGCCTCCTGAAAAGACAGGGAACAGTAAAGCAAGACCCAGGATAAACATTTGCAAATCAGAAAAGTATCAGAGTGGGGAATTAAACTCTCATTTGCAACAGTAATTGAATCAGAGGATTTACAAGAATAAATAAATTAAAAGAAAGACAAAACCACAACACAAATAGTCTCAACAACACCTTGGCCAATACTGATGTTGCTGCAACAAGGTTTTAATAAAGGAATGGATGGGGTTTTTTAAGCAATACCCCCTCGCAACTAAAATCCTCTGCAAGTAAGAGCTTTATTATCTCCAATTTCTTGGCAGCCACTAGAGGAAAGGTCACTTAATAAAGTGCATTTATTCCTCATTGCAGGAAAACAATATGTCATCCCTGTGTTCATTATTTACCAAATTGTCTTCATTTTTTTCTTCACCTGCTGGGCTTTGGGCTATAAAAATAAATAATATTATAAAACTAAGCCAGGTATTTTCAGAAAGGATCAGAATTTGTCAAACAAACTCAGTTCATAGAGAGTGAAGGAGAGTGAAAGTCAGAGTGGTGGTGCTAAATGATTCATCCTCAGGAAAAGACATACAGTTAGAAATGCAGACTGGGAGAGGGCTGAGTTTAAATAAGCTGAGAAAGAGTCATAAACTGGGAGTGTAATCATTGCTAATAGCTCAAAATGCATGACAGATAAAAGCTGAAAAGGGAGTTTAAAAAGTAAAAGAAAAAAAAAACCCTAAGTCATCGCATCATTTCTGGATTTTCTGATCCTGTGATAACATTTGCCCAAAGCAAAATTCAAATCTGAATTTTCTTGATCTGAACCAGCACCTAAATTATCAGTTAACCTAATGAATCTCTGAAGATAGCAAAGATAAAAATCTCCAATCTAATTACAGATTTCAGGATCTTCGAAGATATTACCTAAGAGCACAAATATGCAACAGGTTTTAGGATGTAAGCATCCCATACACTTCTTTAAAAATCTCACACACTGGAGATTCATACATTCGAACACTCTGGTCCTTTTAACAGTGCTTTCTTCCCCCAGCCTCTCACTTTCACCTGCGTACATCCCCTGTCTTGAGGGGAATGAAATGACACAAGGTAAAGCTAGAAGGAGGTTAAGAAGATTATGTATCTCAACACTATTTCTTTCAGCAACTATTTGAATTTTTATCCCTAGCATTTTTCAACCAACTCTAGACAAAACTAATAGGATATGCGTCTACCACATCTGCGACTTTTTAATTTGTGTATGTTGCATCCTACTTCCCTGCTCTCCATCTGCTTGTTGTCTCTTTAAGCTACGATGGTGCAGCAAGTCTTACACAGGCGGATGCTGAGGGGATGGAGTCTGTCTGCCTATATCCCCTTCCCAAATCAGAGCCTTGCTCCCCAGAAAAGGGATATGTCCCTCCATCATTCTCATAGTGCCAAATTCCATGGGACTGAAATCTAGGGCTGGGGGGAGATTTCATGATAATGAGGCATTATTAAGATGCACCAGCATCCCTGTGTTGCAGATGTAAGCGCAATAAAATCATCCTATCTGGAGTCTCCATGACTTTCTGTCTTCATTTTAAACTCTTTGGCAAAACCCTGCTTGCGCACACAGTGCATCCACCTCCACATTACACAGTGCAGGTGGAAGTTAGGGGGGCACCTAAGATGTAGAACTAAGCCTTTAGGGGGTTAATATGCCAGCTTGAATAACTCCTGTGGTTGAAGTTTATTAAATCCAGCAGACTGTCTGATTGCTAATAGGATTTCCAGTGTAATATCTCCTTGTAAACAAAATACTGCACTTATCTGCTGGACATCTAAGTTGCATGTGTGTGTGTGCATGTGTGCAATGTGTGGCCCTTCAAATCTCTTTTCTGCATTTATTAAGCATCAGGAAGTAATCCCCTCATGGTGCAGCCAAATATAATACATGAAAACTCTTTAAAGCAGCCTGTAGGATGCAAAGCAAATCCCTGTAAAAAGCAGGTCCTTGGTATAAAATTCACTAAGTTCTTCAGAAAGCATGTAAAGATATTTAGTCTTTATTCACATTGGGAGCAGAGTTGTCTTTCTTTTCCCTCCATCCATCCTTTCCTTTTTTCCCTGCAGCCTACAAAAACACACAACATTATTTCATTTGATCTTGTGCTTTGTGCACTGTGCCCCTATAACATTACACTGGCCAGTGTCCCTCTGAAGTATGCTTATTCTGTCACACCCAAGCAGTCAGTATTATCAAACGTTTTTGTTATCAAAACAGCTCATCATGATGATCATCACTTCTGACCATCACAATACTCACAGGGTGTCCTGAGTTAAGTTGTAGTGTGCAGGATTTCTTTATGCTGCTATGGAAACCAGTGATAATGTTTTCTTGTAATACAGAGGTAGAAGACAACTAGATTGCTTACTTTTTCCTGTTTACTATTCCCTCACTTCACTAAGCATCTACATGAGCCCATTTTCTGCACTTGGACTCTCTCACTGCTTTCAGTAGGATAAATTACCTGCATAGGTTGTTCTGATCAAGATATTTTACATTATCAGATAATAAGCTTTAATGTCGCTGCCATCTTAAGTTTATGTATTTGAAACAGAAACCAATAGTATGAAAACTCTGACCCAAGCTTCCTGTAAGACTTATCACATGTAAAACAATTATAAAAATAGAAAACTCATGTGATATTATCAATTTTGGGTAGTGATGTCACCTGACCTGTCACTCAACACTCAGAGGTAACTTCATGTAACTTTCCTCTGTTCCTGCCCAAATGTAAGTAAGATTGAGGCTAGAACATGAACAAGTAGCAGAAGCAGCCCATAGTTATGGTGGTACTGTGGAAGGGAATGTCATGGGGATAGCTGATGCTTTAATTTAGAAATTTCTCTCTTCACATCTCAAGGCTCTGCGTTGCCAGCAGCTGTAGCATCGAGAACTTTTAATCCCATAAATTCTAAGTAAAGCATCTGAAACTCAAGCAAGTCCCCTGAACTCTGCACAACACTAAAAAGCAGCCAGGATGCATTGAATGTCAGCAAAAAGTGTTGCTTTTACAAATTCAGCTCTTTTTCTTTTTAGTCAACAGAAGTTTTTCAGCAAAGAACATTTCAGGAGTTTAAACTCAGTGATGAAGGCACAGACAGGCAAGCACTTCGTAGGTTTGCTGGCAACAACATAGACAATGCTGGCATCACTTTTCTTGCTCACAGGTAGTCACCGCAGGGGCTCTGCCTTGCCTGTATGAGGAAGGGAACACAGATTTTGACACCTGAATAGAGGCACAGACTGGATAGGTCAATCTCAAATATCTGGCACATTTCCTGGTGGCCAATTCATACTGCTTGAGATAGCTATTATACAGACAAACAGTAGTAGTTCCCAATCTTAGCCTAGAAATCCACAGACATTATTTTTTTTTTAAATTAAAAGCAAATAAGACTCCTAAATTGCAAGCCTCACTTATCAAATGGCTAATGTTATCTCGTTCTGCAGTTTTAGCCAGCTCTCCCCAGTGGTCTGCCAAATAAATACCATTCTTTGTTTCATCCAGATTGATCTTCAAATCAGTCTGCCCTCCACCCAGCTTCTATCTTCTGAAGACACTAAATGTATCATTCCAGCACATTAGTGTAATTGCCTATAATAGAGATGTGCAGTTAGAGGTAATTTACATGCACATATGCCTAACAGTGCCCTCACATACTCATTGAGCATAAGGGATGGCAGGTAGAACCTTGTGAATGAGTTAGATGAACACTTTCTCATTATTATTCTCTACATATTTCTTTTTTTAAAAAAAAGGAACAAAAGGACAAAAGTGACGTCAACAGCATCTCTATGTACTTCTGCAAGGGGCCACATTTTCAAAACAACTCTCACTAATAGCAGAGGCTTTGCTGGCACATCAGCATAGTTGTATATATTTAGTCCATAGCTGGAAGAGCATAAGTGGACAATCTCACTAGTACACATCCTGTCCTTCATGGAAGTCTAAAACTATCAGAGTAGAAGAAACATGAAGACTTCAATAATCACTAAACCTGATTGTCATGTACTTGCTCCACAATCTCTTATCCAGACACATAAGATTCAATACAGTAAAAACTTCTGCAACATTTTCATAAAACTCTCACCAATACTGCCCTTGAGGTCCTCAAGTATAACTGAATCTCAAAGACCTGTTAAGAATTGTAACTAAAGAAAATGTTTTGAGAATTCTTATTTTAATGGAAAATAGAAAAACAAAAAATAAAAAACCCTCTTCCACCAATTTCCCATATGGCTTTACCCCTATTTTTCCAAGAAATTGCTAGGGATGCTGTCCCCTCTAACAGAAATAGCTTTTACAAGAGGTTAAAAAAGTGTTCCCTCTTGAAAACAGGAATACAGACCCACTCTTACATGTGTTTATGTGAGCCATATATTCTCATGCAAGTAACGATTTTGTTCCTGAAAGGTTTGTTGGGTTTTTTTTTGAAACAAGTAGAAACTGGACCTAAAATAAAAAAAGCATTTTAGGATCCAAGTTTTATGTTTAGTTAATAATTCCACTGTGTATATTTTCCACATGCAGGGTAATTCCCCTTCCCACTTTGCCATGCAATTTTCTGTGGCACTCACACTCAGCTTCAGCATTCACATGATAACATGGTATTTTCAGATTAAGAAAAAAGGTTACTTAATGATGAGTTAAAATCCCTGAATCTGATTTTAAACTTGACCAGATTTTACTTTCAATGCCATATAGAGGATCTACTCCATTGAGTCATGAAGCTAAAAATAAACCAAACCTAACATTTAAATTATGATTTTTTTGCAGCTGAGATGTCTCTTTCATACCTCATTGAGTAATTTGCAATGTAAAACTGCTGCCATAGAAGATCCTCATTCAGTGATTTTTATATGGATCTTGCTATTTAGGGAGTAGAAGCAGAAGAAACCAAGAGCCTGTTCTAGAGGAGGCGTAAATCAGACTATTTCTGCTGAGGACCCAGTCTGGAGTGTCAGATGCTTTTCTAGTCAAGTTTCTGAAAGTGTAGTGTTTTCTTACATGTCCAAAATGATTTAAAAACTTCATGAACATCTAATTTTTAAACCACGTTCCTACCAACAGGACTTTTGTAGCTGTAACTCCTCTCCCTCACACTGTAGAAAATCCCTTACGTAGGGCTGCATTAGTGGGGAGGAAATCTTTGCGAACCATCCTTCAGAGAAATTCATCCAGTCTATAATTCTGGAGGGAGCAGGATTTGAGCCCCCCTCCACATCAGCGCATGAACCCAGGCCACATGGAGGGGACTACTGGGGACTTTGCACTCCCTTGCAAGCACTATGCCAGGTAGAGACCTCCTTGCTTGCAGCTGTCCAAGAATCTCATCTTTTATGTTCTCCATACTGATGAGACTCAGCGGAAGGTCTCAGGCTCAGTGTTGATGACTTTGGTTCCAACACTCTTATATCCTAAGCTTATTTCTTTGCCCTTTTCCTACAGGAGACTTTCCATGGAAAAGACGCTTTGGGTGGGAGAGCTATGGCAGGAATATAGACCCTGACTTGTCATTACAGGGAGACACAGATTCATATACTGAGTTAGCGATGCATTGCAGAACAATAGATTATTTTTTTATGACACAGGTTTCTTTTCATAAACTGAAATGCTTATGTAAGTAGTCATTGACTTTTAATCTGTATTAGTGGTATAAATGGACTGGACAGAGGCAAGCAAATTTACACATGCTTAAATAAGAAGCTTCCTCAGGGACTTCTCTCTTCTTTGTTCTCCAGCATCAGGTACATTTTCTCTCCTTTTCTCTTGTAACTTTATCTTTATTGATTTTATAATAAACCACATGTTTCAATGATCAGCAGTTTTTCAGATACAATGATAATACTTTGCTCTTATAGAATAATATTTTGCACTCCTAGCTTCTTCCATCCAAGTATCTCAAGCACTTTGCAAGCTTCTCTTACTTAATGTGGATCAATTACAGGCAGCACCTCTTTTAATAACTCTGCTTTTCCTTCAAGGGAATTGCATTTGGCAAACCTGAATCATGGCTCAGTGTTAACATAAACATACAAATAATCCAATGCAAACACAGATGACTTCCCTCGTTTACAAAAGGCAGCATGGCACGTGGTATTAACCACTAATCCTAGCTTCTTTAGATTACTTTTCTTTGGATTCCCCAGAAATGAAAGTGTGCTCTGATTTTTCTTTCATCATTTGTTGGGGTGAAGTTGTCACTAGGAAGCCTGACACTGTTCCCACCTCTTCCCGTGACAGCTGTCATCAGGTCCTTGACAGACTACATGGCTGAAGCAGGATACCTCAGCCTCTTCTTCCCCACACTTGGGTTTCTAGATTAGGGAAAACCACCACTGTTCCGCACATTATAAAACTTTTAGCAAGAGGCTAATGAAATGCAAAGCTTTCTATAAGACCAGCACTAGCCTTCCTATCAAATCATCTGAAATATTTATTTGCCCTCTTGAATAATTGATAGGGGCATCAGCTCTCCCGGTCAATTGATTTATTAAGGGACTGTTTGGAATTAAACAGCTTAAAGATATTAGATTTAGCAGCGACCTTGCTTGTTAGCATATTCATTTACCTACGGGAGCTCCCATTAGATATTGTTAATACATGACGTTCCCAGTCACGGCCTGGATCTCCTCAAATTGCATTAACACTGGGCTGTTTAGCCACAGAATAACAGGTTTGATTGAGTGCTTGGGCTTGTTGTAATTAGATTTTCCTAGAAAAGGGGGGACTATTTTAATGCTGTGTGCGTTAAACTAGATATGTCATCAGCATTACTGTAATTGGCAAACAGGAGCTTTGGAGACCTGGCTGTGTTTGAATGTTTGTGTTTATGACTTGTCCTGCCATTGTCATAGATGGCATATAATAGCCCTGCTTACTTACATATGCATGACACTGATAGAAAGTAGCTGGCCTCTTTAATAAGCATCTCTTTTGAAATCAGTGGAATATTCTATACTGAATAATGGGATCAATTTATTGTTAGTTAAAACTGCCAATTATTTCTCTCACTGAAAAGGTCATGAAACTGGTTAATCAATGATGAAAACATCATGTGTATTTGTGTGTGTGCTCATTCTATGGATTCCTGTTGAATATACAGAAAGATAACCTTCCTGCAAGGTGTGACTCTGACTCACCAACTCTACCAAAAACTTACTGGAGAACACCTTTATGCCCCTCTCACTGTGGTTTTACACCACTTCCACCAGGGCACATTCCTGTTCTTTTTAATTATTACAGCATGAAATGGAGTAACGTAGCAGTGAATCAGGCACTTCATTTTTAATTACATGCACCTTGATATAATTAAAGGTGCACACAGGTAATCAAATGCTTGCTATCCATGTCTAACTGCAGGCTTCCTTGGGGTCAAATTATGCCTTCGGATGCGAGTGCATGAAATTGCCATTGGCTTCAAAGAGCTCTGTCTGCCAAAACTGTTACAAGTATACCTGCAATTCTGTGATGCATGCTGGACAGTGCGTTAGCAGAGACACATGGAAGCACTGGATGGAGCCCAGGGAAAATCAAAAAAGAAGATCATAGGACATGGGGGAATTGTTATAAAAATGAAGAAAGCATAAGTGTTCACTGTGACTTAAAAAGGCAAAACCAGAGAAGCGTGGCTGGAAGACACACTCAAATGGTTTGTAAAGTTCAGAGAGTACTCAGCGTGGTCAATGGCAGCATTGTCTCCATCACCAGTTTGATTATAAAGATTTAGGATAGCTCATGAAAACACAGTTGTTCACAGTCAATTCAAGGAGTTAACAACGAGCCTGTGTTTCAACAAGTTTGGAAACTACTGATGCAATTACAGAGGGCAGGGAATGTATTTATTTATATGAGCACACACACATACATATATTAAAGTTTGTTAGGTAGAAATGGAACTGAAGTTACTACAGGAGAGAATAGTTGTGGAAGTAAGGAACATGCTGCGGTCAGGAGCCTGGGTGTAAAGTAGTGTTCTCAATATGGGAACTTTCATCACTAAACAGAAGAAAGAGCAAAAAGAAAAAGTAAAAATAAATTATTTTCATTTTTTGCCAAACAGTACTGGGAAGGGTCCTGAAGGATATACCTGTATATGAAAATGAGTCTTAAATACCATGTTTTCCCCAACTCTGAGTTCTCTTTAATGAACAGATTTGTTCTGCCAATTCTTCAACAAGTGAAGAATCCATTCTTCCCCTGTTTTTTTTTTTTCCTTCCAGTGGGACAGAAATACTGGAAATGTTGTGGGGTTAGTTTTTTTTAAAGCCAAATTATTTCATGTGCCAAATTACCATACTTGGGAAAGAAGAGATTTCCAAGAAGGGTTCCATTTACAGCCAAAGCAGTAAACAAAAAGGAACAACAAAAGTCATTTGTTTCTGAGCAGAGGCTAAGAGGACTTTAAGTTAGAGGAAAGGACTTGAAGCAATAAACTGGCAGGTGACTGGCAGAGACAGCTGCCTGAATATTTGAAACTGGCCCGAGTTTTGTAAAATTTATTTATTTTATTTGTGCTCAAACATGTACTCATTAGTAATATGATCCTGCTGCTAAACGCCAGGTCAGGACAAGGGTGCCTTAGAGCCAGGGTGTCAGAGTCAAACTCCAGTCCCACACCGGCAAATGAAGACTGGGGAAAGCAGACTCTCAGTTACACAAACAAAGTAATGAAACAGCGCTGATTTTCCTTAAAAGACAGACACAAAACCAGAATAGAATGACCCATCCTCAGATTTGACTCAGGCCCAGAGATGTCAATACACCCATTTACATTTGCAAGACTCGTGCAAATTGGTTTTCTTGTGGCAGTGCATTTCCCAGCTCCAGCTGACCCTGGAGCTTCTCAGCCCACGTATTCCCTTTACTAGGCAAGATTCTTGGCTCACAGGCACACTGGTCATCAGTGTACAGTTAAAGTTCACCAGAGTTTGTGATGCAAATTTCTAGCTGGTAACAGAAAGTAACTTTTTTTTTTTTTAAGTCTCTGGCAAATATTTTGAGTGCAAGATTTTGGATTTTTTAAAAAGGTACTGTTAAAAACCACACAAACAAAATTTAAAAAAAAAAAACAAAAACAAAAAAAACCAAACAACCCTCCTGTTTCAGTACTGTAAATCCCAAGAGGATCAGTAAAGGAATCTAATCATAAATGCAAAGTGCAACTGTCAACCTGATTCCCCCTCTCACTGAAAGAGAGACAAAATAAAATCACCACTAGGATTAACAAATAACTGAGTAGATTTTTTTTTGCAAGTAACTAATAAGCTAGCAGAGTATTTTTTTAAAATGAACAAAGTCTCTGCTAATTCACATTAAAAAGATTAATGGAAAAGAAGAGGTAAAAGGGTTTCCTGAATCTGAAGTTATCTGCAGAATAGCCCTTAGAAAGAGACACGTGTTCCCACGCCACCAGTCAGGCCTTTACACAATCCCTCTGCACCCAAAAAAGCCACCTTCCCCCACAGACTACAGCAGTGCCCAAGTAGTCCCCCACTAATAATTAAATAATCCCACACCAGCAATCAATTCAGTTGAGCAGTAAAGAAATACTTGCTGTAAATAAAAAGTAGAATAAACTGGAACCAATGATTTATCCCATGTTTTCTGTGAATTGCTATTCCACTAGGCATGACATTGAACTAGAAAAAATAGAAAGACAGACTAGAGGTTGAATATAAACAGAGCAGAGTTTGCATTCTTGGGCTGATGTTTTATTTAAAAAGGCAATTCTGGTTGCCATTCCTTTTTTTTTACAAGAGAGAAAATTAATATTTCCAAGTATTGCTTTTCTCATTTGTTCATCCCATCTGCAAGAAACTACTCCTTAAAATAACTTGGAGCTTTTTTCTAATGCCTGAGAGAAAAGCTTGTATTCAAGTAACAGCAGCAGAAAGCACTGCCCAATCCTTAATCACTGCTTACTGATTTAGGTCCATTTTATTAGCAGGCAGTCCTTTTCCAGAAAGCCATTTTCTTGGCAGGGAGCACAGAGTATTTGCGGGGGCAGAGGGCCGTGTCCCGCTGCTGGTCCCCCCCACGGCTGTGCCCTCTGTGGCTGGCCAGCCCGGGAAGGCAGCGGGAGTTTTAGTGCCAGAGTTTTGTCTGACAATACTCATCTCTGGTAAGTGGGAATGAGTGTTAGATATAAAGCAGGAGGCTGGATACAAAGGACCCAACAGGGCATAAAAACAATACATATTGCACACTGTGACTCCTCTCATGGGCAAGGCAGGAATTGAAGGGGAGAGAAATAGAGAATTTCAGTCTTTGCATTGAGAGATTTTCTTGGTTCTGGGTTTGTTTGCAATTGTTTACGTGTCAGTGTAAAAATAATGGATTTGGGGAGAAGGACCTGTTAAAATCCTTCCTCGTTTTAGAACAGTTTTTCACTCCCTCCCTTCCCTAGTCACTATTTGTCACAGTCAACTACTGAAATCCTCTATTAATTGCTAAATCCAGATAATAGCGGAGGTGGGTTGGCTGACCTGTGAAATTAGGTCTGCATGTAAAAAGGAATTGAACTGTGCGAGCTTTGGAAATAACTCTGTCGGTATTTACATTAGCATTTGAACATCAAAGATCTCCCCTGGGCTCCTCTAGGTGCCTCTAATCCAAGTACCAATCAACCAACTCAGCTTTTCCACCCAGCCAGCCCAGGTTGGAGACCCTCGGAGATATATCCCAGCCAGCAAAGAGGCCGGTGAGAAGCTTCTCTCTGGTTGTCAGTCCCCAGGTTTTCATGAGAGCAGAGCCACAGGAAACATGCTAACAGAAGAGAGGAAAATAATCAGCATTTTTATTTCACAGGAGAAACAGCCTATCCACCTTATGGGCAAGTGTGTGCACAAATTGTAATTACCATCTTAAAAAGAGGCCTTTAAATACACCAGGCTCAGCAGACTACGGGAAAGTAGAAATTAAAAGGAAGACTAGAAATTACTTCCTTCTGTTATTACTAATAATATTGTTACTGTTTTAAAGAAGCAGTCACCTTAGAGCCCTGAAGGGCACTGCGTCAAAAACCATGAGCTCACTTGCTGCTTGTATGAGCACAACCGCTGCCATTGCAGCTGCACTGGCAGATCTCAAAGCACGGCTATCACTTAGGCAAAAGTCCCACGGTGACTTGGACATATGGATATTCCTCTGCCCATTCTACAGATGGGTAAAAAGAGGGCTCCAGCAAATACCCACCCCTCCTTCTAGCTCAATCCTCTTATTCCCTGCAGGAGAGGACTGCTCTGAATTTCTCATAATTTGGAGGCATTTGTTCTCACCTGTCCCACTTCATTACCAAGTCATCTATTTTATTTGACAACGAGTTAAAATTTATGCAGAAGTATTTTCAAGAGGAGCAGAAAGGCTGTATTACCTCCCTATTAGCTTCAGCCTCTAAGGGTGTGGGAGAGGGTTGGGAGAGGAGAGGGGGGATCATTTACCACCATTTGCTAATAGGGTAGGTGAACTGCACAGCATCAAGTGTGCTTCCTCCTGAGACACATTCTCAGACACATTAGCTATTTAGCTCAAGAAACCCAAGGTGAAGGTTGATCTAACATCTACCTTAGGATATTTTAAAGAAAACTTGAAAAAAAAAAAATTCAGAAAACAATCTAGGAAAAATACTCCACAACGGCCATGTAAAAAAGTTGGCATGAATTTACTGGTATATTAAAAAAGTCATCATCGTATAAGGCTGTAACAGAAATCTTGTACCTTTAGACTGCCCCACCACCTCTTATTTTTTATGGACCTTTACTGAATTTATCTGAAGAGAAAGAAGAGGTAGAGAAGAGATCACCTTTAAGGCTTTTCCTTTCTTTTCTTGTCTTTTTTTTTTTAAATGACAATAGAATTTTTTTTTTCCTAAAGTTGTATTAGGGATTCACTTAAGCAGAAATGAACTGTAATATGCAAATAGTTCTAATTGGACTGCTAATAGAGCGTGTCTCTGTTGTTTTTTTGTAGGGAGTTTTATGCCTATGTAATCAGTGCAGACAGCCGTTAAGTAAATGAAGAGGCAACTAACAATGTCAGAAAAGAGACCGGGCGGTTCCAGCTGACACTACCCTAATCTTCCAGGACCCATTAAATGGCAGTTTCAACGCATTACCTACCATAACATCCTTGAATATCACTGATTTTATTTGCAGTATCAAACATTCCATTTCATGCCCCATTAACAGTAGGAGCCTGGGCTTTTTGACGCAGCTAAACATTTTACTAACTACCTGGACTAAGTAACCAATTAACTTTTGGAGACAATACGGCCAATTAAGCGCGAAAAGGTAAGGCTGTCATCCCCCACTAAAATTGAATTTCCTTTTCCTGATGGCACTTATTGTTGGTGTTCAATTGTTAATGGAGATTTGGTCCCTATTAAAAGGATGAAGCCGAAGGATAATGGGAAAGTTCAGAGGACTTGGTTCCTAAAGAGTAGGTCAGAAAATGTCCCAATTGGCCACTAATTCAGTCATCTTTTCTTCATGCCAGCTCTCTTACTGGAATAGTATTGGCAACGTAGCTCTAATCTGACCTACCATGATAATACATTGTGCAATATGGCAGCTTCAGAGACATGTGTACGCACACGGGGGTAGTTAGGGAACTTACACGGGAAAAAAACAATAATCAAAAATATAAAAAAAAAAAACTCTGTTGGATTTTGACAGTTGAAGTATCATTCTTCTCACATATTGAGCTGTTTAGCATGGTGGTGAGCCTTTAAGAGAGCTCTTAAACCAAAGGAGCAGGAGATGTCATGGTATTCATGTGAGCTTCCCTGGCTGCTGTTAGGCAAGCCACAATAGATATCCGCTTGTTTAAGCTTTAAGTGTTCATTTTCATAACTTACATAGATTTTTTTAACCGCTGCTATCAGACTGAAACCTTCTACCTTGTCTTGGGGTCACCAATACATGAAGAAGCTGACACCTCAGGTGCTTTAATAAATGCATTTTTTTCTTCCTCAGAGGAGGTAGCAGTGTGCCTATATATACTGTATAGATAAAGAAAGAGAAAAGTTTTGTGTTGATAACTTCAATTTTTTGATACAAAGTTTTGGGTGCTTTTTTTTTGTTTTATGCATCTACTCTGAGTAAAAACATGTCATCCCCTACCATGGAAAAAAAAGTTTCCATCAAAAAACATCACAGCAACAAGCTAATAGGTAGCAAGCCAAACATCTTCTCAAAATATGTGCACTTCATGAAGTCTTTCAATAAGTGATCTCAAAGCACTTACTTTCCACAAAACACCTTGTTAGAAAAAATTTTTAATGTGATTTTAGGGAGTCTTTTTTTTTTTTTTTTGTCCTTTTTTTTTTCCCCAGGAATGAGCTAAAGGAAGAGGAAAAAGACACAAGTCACGATGCAGACACAAGAAATGGCACAAATACAGAGGGTGTTTTATGACACCAATTTCTAAACAGAAATGCATGGAAAACATAAGGAATACGCTGCAAAGTTTGACATGAGTCTACCCTAAAGCTGCTTTTGGGTCCCCAGCCAGACAAGTATGTGTGCTTGGCTCTTTGTGACAGACCGAAGGTGTGTGTAGATAATCCCCCATCCCAAAGAAAGCATCCTCTTTGATAAGGATAGCATACTTCCTCCAAGGGCACCTAGGGTCTGAAAGAGTGCCAAGCCAAGCACAGCTGAGGCACAACATTTGAGGATTATGTTTTTGTGGAACTATGCCATGTGGAGTCCCTTTATCTGTAGCAATGGTACCTGTTGAAAATGGTACCTGTCAAAATAAAACCATACTAGAGCCCTTAAGAGGAGGGCAGAAAGCATCATATTTTTGACTGAATAAATCCCAATGCTGGTTTTGTGGCTTTCCATACTTTGTGAATATTTCCATTATGTAAGACAAAGCTGAAACCCACATTAAGATGCAGGCCTACTCTGCTATAACGTATTTAAAGATTAGCCCAGCCACAACATACTCAGTTTAGACTGTTATTAATCTAATCTCTTAAATGCATAGAATATCCAAACAAGAAAGCAAGTGAACTGATTTCTGTCTGCTCTAATAGCAAAAATATGACTTTGGCTTTTCTCTGTAATGCTTTACACCATTAAGCAATTACTTGTGGGCAGAACCCCAGCCCCCATATTGCTACTTATGGTTAAGGGATTTTATTGGTTCACCAACTAAGTCTTCCAATGAAATCCGGTGTCATTAGGCTTTTGTGGGACCCTGGTTCACATTGCCTCTATGGAGGTCTCATTACGTTGAGTGACTTACTACCCCAGTTTGAAATACATAATACCCAGGTTACGCTATGAAACAAGCTTTTAAACAGCTATTGTGATCAGAAAAGTGACTAAGAGTAGCTTCCATCCCCTTCTTGACTGTAATACATCTTCAACACTTTTTCTAATTAATCTACTACTGCCTCAAATCTGCAAAAGAAACAACTAAAGTCTTTTCTGCCTTGTACATCATCTCCGGCTACTGAAATTCCACAGCAATATCACCCTTTACTGGAGGAAAAGTCTCAATCTATTTTTTTTTCCTCTTTTCTCCCTGCACAGATCCCTGGTTGAATCAGACACAGTAATCGTTACACTTTAGCCTGCAAGATCTTTGAATTTGTGTTATAGTTCAAATATAGATTACCCCAACCCATTTCTGTTTTTAACTTTAGTTTGTGTTTTTTAAGTAAATATATTTTGGCACTTTCTCAGTTCCAAAAATATAAAGATTTGTGGCTTGGTTGTAAAAATGGAAACACATTAATTTTAATTTGAAGAAGAAAGTTTCATGAAACTATTTAGTTTAATATCAAGTTGTAATGAGAAAAGTTAAGGGAAGAAAAAGCTTTTTAAATGAATTGTTTAAAAATATTTAAAACCCTCCCTCTCTACACCCTTGAAGATATATGGAGCTAAGTTAATGGCAGCACATAGTGGAATCTTGCTCAATGGGAATTTTCCATTATTCTCAACAAAAAGCCCCTAATGCTCATGGGTTCTGACAAAAGTCATAGTTATGAGAAACATATGGCCTTAATAATAAACCAAATCTTTAGTCAAAATCTAAATTGCTGTTGTGTAAGTGAGGACAGAACTCGGCTGGGCATCAAGGCTAGAGGCAGCTATTGCAGTGACTGGGGCTGCCCAGACCCTCTGCTCCTCCAGCACACAGGGCACTAGATACGTACAGGAATATGCTACAGTCCCCATCTCCAACAGCCCTCTCCACGCCAGGAGCACCAAGAAACATCTCCTGAGCATGTACAATTCAGGCTCAGCCAGCAAGAGCCATAAATCAATTTTTCATATTGTACTGGCACATACACTTCCATGGAGAGCACCAAGCCTCCTCCTTCCCCTGCTAAACAGCCCTATTTAAGGCAGCTGTATAGCTGCCATGCTGCTTGGAGACCCAAGTCCTACAGCCAGATTCTCCCTCTAAAAGAGCTGTTTGGTTTTTATTTCCTAAAGAAACCACTCTAATACAAACCTTTTGAGGTAATCCTCATCTAGCTTTAGCTTTATCACAGAAACTTTTCCATCTTCCTTTCACCATAACAGTCTTTTTTTCCAGCTCCCTAGCTAACAGCATTATCAAAGCAAGAAAGAAAAAAAAAAAAAATAAAATCAACTGGTTGCTTCAGCACTGGATATATCCAGCCTGGTGTAATCAGAAACACCAACCACCTAGGAACTGCATTTCACCCACCTGCAACCCCAGGTTGATGTAGTTTACATTAATTAGTGAAATACATGCATTTTTCACTTCTCCATTGTAAGGCTGAATCTTAGCAAGCATGAAGCGTGGGAAGAGACAGATTTCACACAGAAACGTGTCCTTTTGTTCCAGCCTTTTGGCACAAGGCATTTAAGGCCTCTGGAGGGCCTAGTTCCCTGAGCCAGAAAATCAGACTCCTGTGGACAGTGCTGCTTTCTCCATCAGTGCACTTTATAAATCCTAGAGTTCCTTTCAAAGCTTCATTGATAGAGAAACGAACTCTGTCTCTGAAAGATTGTGCTGTGGAAGGGCAAGGACACCCTTTACTCACCCAGCGTTTCTCTACAGGTTCCCAAAAGTGCCCGGTGCTTCACAATGCAGCTTCTTCTATAAAACAAGTAAAGAAAATGTGTAAAGCTTAGATATTGCAGCTTCTATAGATCTGTCTTGAACACCTTGCTCTTGTCTTTGGTGGCTGGATAATGTGTACCACAGGTGTGAAATTCTCTATCAGTTGCAAAAGCACCATGTAATGTGCTATGAATTTTTTGAGGTGTTATTCTGGTTTACACAGCAGATGATGACTGTTCCTCTCATTCACCTGAGCTGAGATCCTGACCCTGCGCAGCACAGGCAGCTCCTTGTAGGCACACAGATTCCTCTGCAAGATCAGAGCTTTTCCTACTTTTACCTGGATTACCTCATTTTGCCTCCCCTCTCCCACTTCCCTTGTGCTACACTCAAACCAGACATGGGTCTTACTGCTCTGCACAGCAGCGTAACCTGAAATCCCACAAGAGATGGGATTTTTTCCACTTGAAAACTCTAGGTACAAAATAGCCACTTTATGTGGGACGGGAGGGTAACTTGTTGCCCGGCTGGTAATTATCAGGGGTGTACGGTTACATGTGTAATTATGGGGATGTTGGAGCAGGCTGAGGCTGTAAATTCTCTGCTGTCTGCTTGAGGAGTTGAGCGCTGAAGCTGCCTGGGTACATGCTCTTTGCCAGATTAAAGTTGTTCCTCCTCATGACCTTGATGCAGCGTGTTTGTCCCTGGTATGGAATGTATCTCAGGCCTTCAAAACTCACAACTAGAAAAATAGTGGGGAAATGGGAGCTGGGATCCAATAAACGTTATTGGCTTGGGATCCCAGAGAGATGTTTGCCTGCACTAGATATCAAAAATCACTCACCATGTCTGAATGTCTGATTAACCCTTATTTCCTCTAATATTTTTGATATAGGTAATTTTCTGAATGTCTTCTATGTGGTTTTCAGACTTACATCACTTAGAAAACTTGTAGAAACAAACATTTCATCCCAGCTAGTTTTGAATTACTTTTCTTCTGCATCTTTCCTTAAAAACAAAGGACTGGATTTATGACTGCTAGATATGTGGTTGTTTTTAATCCATTGTCAAAATTAAACTTTTGATAGCCATAACCCAAATGGAGGAGGAGAAAACACACAAGGAATTTGCCATCTCTTAAAGTAATTTCATCCCACAACTTAAAACCATTTCTAACCTCTGCAACACTTAATTAATTGAAATGACTCTAGCTGTGGGAATCTGTGGTGAAGAGGTCTCTAATAGTTACATGCAATTCAACCCGGAATTCAGTTAGAGCTAAAAGATACTTGAACAACATTTTTCAAGGAATGAAAAATAAAGACCCTGTTGAATTTAATCAGTTGTCCACTTTTTTTTATCCTGCCTTTTGTTTTCCCTCAGGGATTTGCTGGGCATAATTCTTTGCCAGCTCTTGTACACAAAGTACCTGCCTAAGCAAACTTTAGCTTCGGAAGATAGATGAAATAACAGATACAAGACTAGTTGTTTTGTTATTCAAACTATGGTAAAGTCAGTATCATTAAAAAGCCTAACTCCAACCCACTCTAAAATGTTTCTTTGCTGATAAGAATGACTCGTGCAATAGTTAATAAAGATGACAAGCTCTTTGCAAGAGACACTCCCTGTTCGTTCATATTTATGATAGTAATTGTGATATCCCAGCCTGATTAATAAAGTTTGTGCTTCACTTTATCTCTCAGAAAAGATTCCAACAGATTCAACCAGCCAGAGTCTCTAGCAAGTATACAAATTGTTTTATCCATGGCAGAGACATGTTCAGATACAGAACTTGCCTGTATTTACTAGCAGCAATAAGAAAGAACTTGGAGGTGCAGGGTGCAACACAACTGAGTTATATAGGAAAGCATAAGGTAATCATGCAGACTATGTCTGGTCAGAAGAATAGTTCTAATAGATCTCTTTAGTCATTTAAGAGGAACACAGCAAGTTTATGAACTACAAACAATCAGAGTGATTCTTTAGTTCAGATTGCAATCATACCCCTATATCATAAAAGTAGGGTGCTCAGAGAATCACAGGCTACTGTCACTGTACCCTGCAATTTTTTGTTGCTAATTTTGTTTTGTTTTTCCTGTTTGCTAAAAATCTCTAGGTTTCTTCAATAACCAGCTGGTGCTGTGCTATGGCCACTCTATCCAGCACAATTTATAAGTCACACTATGTCTCTGAGTCTATCCCAGTGAATAAAGAGGAAAGGAGAGGGTGAACAGTAAAAATCTTCAATGCACAATTATACAAGATGTTCAGACTTTCCTAGATTTTGTTGTGCACCATATGTGAAGCAAGGACCTGCAGACAGAGCTGCCTTATCAAAGCTAACATTGCAACCCTCAGAAAAGATGTCACAGCTGTCCAGTCTAACCTAGGGGAAGACTAATGCAATTATGTCAAGGTATACTGAGGAACCCTTGGTGCTATAAATAATAATAAAGGGTAAATAATAAAAAAATAAAACAGAAACCCCAGAAGTGAGATGTTTTAAATGAAAGGTGATGCTCTGTGAACTTAACACACTGGCCCTTTAGCCTTTCTGTTAACAAGGTAATCTGATTGCCATTGATTTTTTTCACCTCTGTTACTAAGAAGGTGATGGAATGGTGTCCACACAGATGTATTGAATCAGATACTAAACAAAGAGCAACATAAAGAACAATTATCAGCAGCCTTGCCTTCAGCTTGCTGATTATGACATTACTGAAAAGACAAGGTCTGGGTGACTTAAACCAAAAGGAAAAAAAAAGCTGAAGAGGAGAGGGAGGAAACTGATACACGTTTACCATCTGTCTGGGTACAGACAGTTCTTTGCCTTTACCAAAATATGTATTTCCCCTTTGCAGCTCGATAGGTGTCAGAGTGTGATCTAGCTAATTAGTTTGATCATGTTACAGAAAAAAAATAGCACAGAGGCAAGGGCTAAGCAGTAGCTCACGTGTTTTATCCTACCTAGAAAATTCTGTATGGAGAATTTTGTGTTTATGGTTCTGTCTGCCTGAGTATTACTGGGCTTAATTATTGTCTGTGTGATCTTTACGCAGATTTTCCTAAGGGCTTGGGAATACAGAGGCTGCTATAAGGTTCAGAGTAACTCAATAGGCTATTAATAGGCACATATATATCCATGTTTGAATGACGTATGGAGGAATGGTTGGCCAGATTCTCACAGGGTATAAAATGAGAAAACACCATGCATCCACATAGCTCTATTGATTTCAGAGCAGTTGGGCCAATTTACACAGGCTGAGAATCAGGACTGGATAATAGGAAAACTAATGCTGTAAACTCTAACCTTGTGGTATTAGATTTCAGTTTGTCCAAATGGCACAGGCTGTTCAACTTGCATTTCTAGCTGCACAGTTTTACCTGATCCAGCCTGTCTAAACAGTACAGACAAGTAGCTCTGGTGCTTGGCTGCCTTTATGTACTAGCAAAAGTAATGACGCCTAGTATGTAGTATTATTATTTTATGACATCAGCATAGTATGACATTTTCTCAAGGGCAGCCCATATCCCTTGCCCTCCTCCATATTGGCAACCATCACTAATTGACTGTGAAAGTGGAGAATTCAATGGTTTAAGATGATCTCTTCTCTGAACTCCAAAACAGTTTGTGGATGGAAATCAGCTGAAGCAAAACATTGGTTCAATTACACTGTCAAGGGATATAGCTCCTGTACGACAAAGAGGTAAACACTTAAAGGAGCCAATCCACTACTATGTATCACTGATATTATCGTTCTATTTCAGATGTGAGAATCATATGAATTAATAAAAGCTGGCACTGACATGACCTAACCAAAATAAACCATGATGAGCTTCTATTGCTGTAAGGAATGAGTGTTACATGTTTGGTCTGGATAACACCCCAGCACTCTCGCTCACAAGGGTTAGCAACTTCCCCTGTCCAGCTGAGGGTACCATTCAAACTGTGTCATTCACTGAGAATAAGACACACAATTTTGCCCTTGATGTTAAATCAAAGGGCTAAATTGTGTTCTTTCTTAGGTTTAACAAAATTTTCTCATCTCATTCCCTTCATTGGTTTACTCAGGGCATAAAGCATTGCCTAATATGAATAAGAAAGAGAATATACTTGTGTATTCAGTGTCCATGAACCTCTGACTGTGTTTTTTACTGTGTAATAACTGTTGACGTCTCCCAAAGACAGCCTAAAGGACAGGTGTATAAACTGTAAGAATCCAAATGGACATACCTTAAATAGGACCTCATGGTGCTTAGTCTAGTCCCACTGAACCCTAATTATTGAAGCATATTTGCTTTTGCTTCTAAGGGCAAGAGCTGGTTGACCAGGTACGGATGAGACAATATTTAACAACAATTTACTATGTCTTAAGCATGCTGTGGAGTTATCTTCTTGACAGCTGAATAGTATCTAGTGGAAAATAAAGTTGCACATTTTCTCATCACTGAGGAAAAGATTTGGCATCTGTTAATCAACCTGAAATGGTTAGTTGTTTCTTCAGCCTGGGGAAGAAAATGAAGCTTCTTCTAGCATGCATGTGCAGCTAACCAAGAGCTCAGTGTTTTAACATCCTGATCACCCACCACAGAAATTAATTCGATGTTGGTCCTGAGGTTAAGGGTAGAAAACATCGGTTGGGAATTATGCTAAACTATTTTGTAGAGCAAATCATCACATATACAGGTGAATGAATGCCCCTGTGTTAGCTTCTTTCACACCTCCCAAATCAAACACAAACTCTTTCACAGAAAGTTCACCTTTGATATGAGTGTAAGGACCAAGGTTGCAGCCAACGTCCTTACCTCAACATGTCGAAGGGCATAACATTATCAGCAGCTGCAGACAGGAAGAGACATAAAATGATGGAAAAAAGCTTTTGCCCTTTATAAAGGAGACCTAGAGAGTTCTAGAAAGTTTGTAGCACAGGATACTGTAGGAGACTGCATCTTCATCCAGAACTGCAGGAATTTTTTTGATTTGTTTTTTAGAGACTCTTCTTTTGGATACAGGAAAATTGTTATCTTTTCTCCCAGAGCTGAAACACATCTTAGTATAAGAAAATATATGAAGAGCTGAGAGAGTGATCAGAGCTCCACTAGAGTTATTTTATCACATAGGAACGGAAAAGTTATGGCTGATTTCAGAGGGCAACAGCCCAGGACATAAACTTTATTTTGAAACACAGAGGAAAATAGAATACAAATTACTATTCCTAGTAAGTTACTCACAAGGGAAGAATTCCATACTACATACCCTTCTGAACACCCGTGGAAAGACAACAGGCTACAATGAAGTTTAAAAAAAAGATGATCTCATACCTGAAATAATCTGGAGACTCCAGAAAATTACTGGAACTATCACATGTATAAACTGCTAAAATCTCAGACTGAAAGTCTCTGAACTTCAGCTTGTCCACATGCCACTGCAGACACCAGAGGTTGTGGGACAAGTAAACAGCCATAATTTGCTTAGTTGGCAAAAGCATAAATGGAGATTTTGCCAAGTGATGACTATTTGAACATTGTTCAGTGAAATGGACTATTTGCTTGGATCACGAAAATATTCAGAACTGGATTTCACTTGAAGGTCAGATAATTCCCAACAGTTTCTCAGTCAAAGGAACTTTTCCCATAAATACTGAGGGATCCATCCTCTGGATAAGAAATGAACTTAAAACAAAGAACTATACAGTGAATAATTGAAAAAATCCTTGCCTGTAACTCCAGTTCCATAAACTGGGACCTGAATTTCCAGCTGAGAACTGTTTAGAAATTGAGAAAACAAGACTTTTATCAGAAAGTTTTGCTTAGGGCGTTGATTAAACATTTTTCCTGATTTCCTTCACTTAACTCCCAGCTTCTGGCTGTGGCCAGAGGCATAATTATTGTAATTAAGGCTGGTTATTGGATCCAACCCAAGATGTAAGAGGATATACCATGTATAAATATATAGTTCTTCTTAATTGTCTTCTATTTAAGAATTTCAAGGTGCTTTAAATTTAATCTTATAGCACTTTGGTGAAATGGCTATTATAATCTTAGTTGGACAAATAAAGAAACTGAGGTAGAGACAAGATTTATGTATGGTCACAACGGAGATATGAAATAAATCAGGCACTGGAAATGAGCTTCCTATCATATAGACTTGTCCTTGTTCTTTTTCCATTAGCATGGCTATTTTCTCAAACTTTTCAGCTCATCACCAACAGATTAAAGTGATTTGGGGAATCATCCAAGTCTCTGGACGTGACTTCCAACTAAAACAAGGACAATAAGTATAACGAGGCCAAACTTTTACTGACACCCAAAACTCAGCATTGGACTTCATTTCATTCAGGAAGGAGGTGACACTGGGAGAAATGTGGGCAGAAGATGAGAAAAATAAATAAAGTACCAGAATGGAAAGGAGAACCTGACCAGAGATAAATGATTCCTCTCCTGAGATGTGTTTTTGTTTTATCGCAATGACCTTTCAGAGGAAAGATGAAGCCAGCCTCAGGTAAAAAGAAATAGCCACATTTCATCTACGGTTAGCCTTCGCGACCTCTGAACTCTGCTTTTCTATCTGAACCTATTTCCATGCACCATTTCTCCTCACCACAGATAAGAGACTTCCAAGTGCCAGAAAGAAACTTAGAGCTTTCACACAAAGGTTAGCAAGCAGGCATGACTACTCTTTAATTTGGGAAATTATCCCCCCTTGATTTTTAAAATATCGCCCCTCCTGTGTGCCACAGGAATCTTATAAACAATGCAGGAACAATCGTGACACACTGCATATTTAAACGTGAGAACACGTGCATACCTGTGCGTACGTGTGCGTGCACACGCGTGTGTGTATGTATGTTTGTATAGCATATCTCATTATCGTATCATCACTTTTCAGCTATCTCTACACAAGAGTCAAGGGGTTTGGGAGCACACACAAAAAAAGAGAGATTTCTAAGAGAGCAGGAGATTGGGCTGGGGTCATCCGAAAGGGTAATTATTGTTAAATGTCAGGTTAACTCTGAAGGCCTCAGCTCATCCAACTGAGAGCAGATTAGCCCAGATGGAGACATTTTCAACACGGTTCTGTCTGACCAATCAGCGACAGCTGGGATTAACCAAATACCTTCTCTCATCTGCTTGCTCACAGAAAGGTCAGTTTCTGCTCATTGCTTCCCTTTTAAGATGTGCCTTTTTTTTTTTCCGTTCTTTTCTTTTTTTTTATTTGTGGTGGCTATATGCAGGAAATCAGGGTCCTTTTATCAGCAAATTAAATATTCAACATCTAAAACCCACTTTTTTTTTAAGAATCAACTTCATTCACTTTCAAGAGCTCTTTTATCTTTTCTTTTCCTTTTTTTTTTTTTTTTTTGTAATGCTGCATACAGATAGATAAAATATATATGTAGCTATCAGCCCCTCAGCCTGTGCAAAGTGATGTTGCTTCATGGACTTCACTGAAGGTATATTGATTTCTACCCACTGAGAATTTGGCCCGGTATTTCAGTATCGTTGGATGACTGCTACAGGACATGGATTATTTTTTCTTGTTCTTTTCTTCTTTTGCCTTCCTTTCTAAAAAGTAGTATTTGGTAATTTTATTCTCAGCATTCATCTATTTAAGAGCTACAGTTTATGTCTTCTATCTAAGGGGGAAAAAACCAACAACCCCAACAACAAGAAGTTAAAACAAAACAAAGAACTCTCCCTGAAACCAGCCCTGGAGTGCTTTAAAAACTAATCGTCTTTTATGTACAGCCTCTTTTCCCAGACAGTTTAAATAAGTGCAAACATAAAACTCAGTGATAAAATGAACAGAAACTGAAACAAAAATCACCCTCAGAATGTATTTCCCAATAATTTGTCTTCAGATCCCTACAAAGTTCTTCCATGCCTTAATTATTTGATTAAGAGCGAGATCCTTTTTGTCTCTTTTTAATTCTGTTTCTGGCTTTCTGATGTGGGTTTTAGGCAGAAATATCAATAGCCAAACGATCTGAAAATTTTACTGGCTTGAGTGTCACTTACACTAAGACACCTATGTAACAGTCTGATAGTACAAAGGGGCCTTTAAGAAGCACATAATCACATTTACATCACCTTTAAGATTTTTTTTTCCTTTCTATTTCTAGGAGTCTGTAAAAAGGACTCAGTGGGAAAGAATATTTGGCTTTATACAAATTATTATAGTGAGAACCTGATCCTGATCACTGATTATGCTTTGGTATTGATTTTTCAAGTGAAGTGATCTGACCCTGGAAGAAAGGGAACATTTCCTCATAGGGTAGAAATGCTTTCCACTTCTGAGGGACCTCAGTGTAGAAATTACAGGGAGTGCTGGGCACCAGACAGGAACAACACTTGATAACTTTTGCTCAGGGTATTTGCATTAGCAGAACAAAGCCTGGTGAAAAAAGGTGAGAAGAGGAGAAGAGGAAATTGAGAAATGGATCATTGGAAAACCATTTCTGAAAACAAAATGAACAAAATTACGGTTTAACATCTGAACAGAAGTTGGAGAGATTCTCACATTTAGGATATGTATAGTAGAATTGGAGAAGGACCTGCAAGACACACTGAGACAGCTGGGCAAACAGACTGACTGAGAAAGTGGTTTATCAAGTGTTTTGCTTCTGTGGTTCCAAGGAACTTCCAAGTTCCTCTGACTTGGGCTGGAACTAGAACCTAAAATATGAAAATAATGAAATAAGACTCCTAGTCTGGAAACTGCAGTCTAACTCGGTATTCTTCAGAGATATGAAATGCACAGATAAAATCTCAGTAATCATTAGGGACTGAATCATGCCCTTGAACACAGACCCCTATAGGGGCACAAAGAAATGAAAGATCCAAAGCTTACCTTCCTCATAAACTGTCCAGACTTTGTGTCCAGACACAGACAGAAATACCTGTCATGAACACATGCCATGATGGAGCAGGGGCTGTACCTTCATCCCCAGCATACATCCAGTGGAACAGAAAGGAGCAGCTAGGGAGGAATACAACATGACCAGCTCAAATTTTTTCCCTCTAATGTGCATGAGGTTGCACTCACCCATCTTATCTTCTAGTTTAAAAGGACTATTACTACAATATTAATGGGAAGGAATGAAGTAAATAACTCAAATTTACAAAGCAGGTTAACTGCAGAACCAAGTCCTGATTTCCCTTATCCATTACTGTTTGGCTTATGAATATCACTGGTTCTCTGCCTGCCACAGCACAGTGCTTCCCTTTGCAGCATATATCCTTCAGTCAAGCAGGTAATATCATCAAAATCAATTATTATTTCAATTAAATAGCCCTGCCCATCATCACCACAAATTAAATGGAACTACTATTCAAGTTGAAACCATTTATTCATTTAAAACATGTCCACCATTACTCTATCTGCCAAGCCTTAGAGCTCTACCATGAGTTTGTATCTAGATGCAGTTGGGCTTTCTCCTTCTTCCTTAAATATAAGGCCCTAACAGGCATCAATTACCTGTGAATAATGCTAAGTTTTTACTACTCAGGCACTTCCACATATCAACCTGTATTGTACTATAATGACACAAAACTGTTTCTATAGTAAATATCATTTTACTCCCGATCATTTTATGGATAGGAACAGAAAAGCAAAGGGTGAAATGATTTGCCCGGTGGAAAATAGTAGGTCAGTGGCAGCTTTCAGAGCAGAACCCAGGTGTCTGGCATCGTAGGCTACTCGTCTACCCATTGAACCACACTAATTCCCAAGAAGAGCTCAGCCTTGTTATTTTTAAGCTCACTGTCCTACACAGCTGCTCTTGCACTTCTTACACTGTGCTTCTAGGAAATTAACATATTTAACAACATGTCACATACAAAAATTAAATGCCTTTGATAATCATTTGAATCAGGCATACAGGGAGACCAAATTCTTTTTAGTATTCAGAGCAAAGCATCTTATCAGAGATCTACTTAAAATATAACACAGCTTCTTTATGTAATTGTATTAATTTAATAAGCCACCGTTTCAATAGCAGGGGATTTTTTTCCCAGAATCCTGACAAGAAAAAAAAAAAAACTGAGAAAGCTTTTAGTAAACTTAGAAAGAGAAGAAACAAAATTAATCTGAATGTCAGACTCAAAAATGCAAAAAGCAAATCAGTTTATGTGTAAATCAAGTAGACTCATACTTGAAACTAAATTCTAATCTACAGATTTTTTGTTTCATGTACACTAAAACATATCTATCTATTATAGACATATAGATATATCTCAAGTCAAGCAGAGAAGATTCAGTGAGGTTACGAAAACAAGATTCCACAGGAAACAGCTGAGCTCTATTCTGTTTTCCAAACCTCCCAAGTTGTAAGGTTGTTTAAGAAAATCATATTAATTTACTGCAGAGTTAATTTAATAAATGAAAGTATTTGAGCAACTGACCTTAGTGTGAATATAAATCATGGTGTTTGAATTCACATGGAGCAGGAACAGACTCCACCACAGATTATTTACAAAAGCGTAGGATGAACTTTGGGGTACAACATGCAACTGGACTGTAGTGTGTCATACCCTGTACTGTACATCTTGCCTTGCCCAAGGTATATTCTAGTCCAACTTAGCGCATACGAGTCTTGCTCAGCACTACTTTGCCTGTTACATCTGAGGGGAAAGAAAGGGTCTTCTGTATAAACAATCTGGTTATAACACTGTTAGTACTTTACTCACGATAAAAAGTGATGATCGATGTATAACCAAGGTAAAACACATGTAAACAAAATGTAGGCAATACAGAATATTAATGTGTCTATGATCAGTCCAGGACAAAACCAGACAGATGCTACTGTGTAAGTGCAAATCATGATTTGCTACCAATTTTTTTATTTATTTTAATAACACTTCTTCTTAATTGCAGGGCAGACTTGATATGGGAAACTAAAGATATGCCTTGACAAAATCTTTGGAAACCGAAGCACACCAACATGAAACATCTCCACAAGGTCAAGCTTGTCTCTTTCAACCCATATATAAAAATATTTTTGATCCAGATTCTGTCATCTAGCTACCATATTGCATGAGAAAGCTGAAGAAAAAGTATGAAGTAGTCATTAAATGGGTATTACAATTTTTATCATTTTAACAACAGACTTAAATCATAATCTAGGATCTTCCTGTTCATGGAATTATATCAGAAAAGCAGACTAATGAATCAGAAGTAACTGTATATAATTTAAAATAGAAAATATTTTCTGTGCAAGAATTTTGTGCCTTGGCGTGTCTAGAAGAGGTATATCTTAGCCATCTAAACCAAAAGTCTCCCAGTACTAAATAGTTAATATTTATAGGTAACTTTGCAATCATTGCTATCAACAGACAAAAAGCTACAATAATCCGATTGCCATCACTTTAACCAAAGCCCGTGTCGTAAACCTTGTAATTTTCTGCTGTCATGCTCAGGCACTTTCAACACATTTAAATTAGAAAGGACTATGCTAATTTTGCTTCATAGCCAGGGTAATTGTTGTAAGACATAATTATCTTTTTTTTTTTTAAAGGATCGTTTTATTCTCCAGAGTTGTTTAAATTCAGTCTCAGTTACTGCTCGTCCTTTCATCCCTACACTGCATTCTGGCTCCCACCTCCATTAAATTATTCTTTTCATCTTCGTTAGCTGGAGACAACTTAACCCTCCTTTCTGATGGACATTTCAGGCCCTGGCATAACTCTATTAAAAGCAGGAAAGTATGCTAAGGACAAATCTAGTTCTTTGTTTCCTTCTGACCTTTCTGAAGAGTCATCAGAAGGTTTGACATGTTAAGTCATCTTTGATGTCAATTTAAAGTTATAGCCCAACATACAGCCTTCTTGGGTATTGATACAGCAGAGCTTTGCCCTTATATGAACAAAGAGTTTAAGTTTGATGATATAAAAATACAACTAAGCACAAAGAGAATACATGAACTTTCCACCAGAATAAAGGCCACTGGACAGGGCACTCACTACAGCTTATTTCCAAGTCTTTTAGACCAGGATCTTAGTAAGAGTTTCAGCTGCAGAAGCAAACAAGAGACATAGATGGTAAGTCCAGCTAGCAGACGTGTGACTCTGTTAATTGGTCAAGTCTGCTCTATCACCTGCTCAACCCATTGGCAGGTACAACAAATCAGAGCTGCCTTACAAACCGCTGCCTTGTGCTGCTGCTGAGAATATCGTATGGTATGTCCTTACAGCAAGTAAATCGACTGCTCCCTTGTTATCAGTGGTTGTTCCAGGGCACCTGGAGCTAGAGCTAAAGGAAACAGTCCTGAATGAAAATACCAGTGATACTAGTTACTGATTAAATGCTGGGAAGTGAATGGAAGCATTGTTTGTGGTCCAGGTGGACTGACATTGGCACCATGACATCTTCTGATGCCAAATGGAAGACCTGAGCACAAAAAGGAGAAACATTTAGGCTTGATGCCAGCAGACCTTGGCAAGTCATATACTCTTCCGAGCATGTCAGCAAGTCAGTTCCTGGGCATGTTAAAAGGCGTGCCTCAGTAATTGAGAATCTGATGCCTCATCGGAGCTTCAAATGTCTCCTGTGGGGTTGGTCTGAAGAGTTTCCAGTAGACAGATTTTTCTTTCCCTTACATGCTTTTTCTCTACTAGAAGTTCAATAGTATAGCAGGGCAAAAAGGGAAGAAATCTCTAGCAACAAAGGTTCGGGTCTATTGTCTATTATAGCAGTGATTGTCACCACACATCAGTTGTCACAGATAGGACTCATTAAGGAACACATTCTCTGTGTTATCGTATTGGTCCAAATGAGGTAGTAAAGAGGCAGTGCAGTTACCTGACCACAGGGTTAACCTCTTCTCCTTGTGTCCGTGGAACAAAAAGTTGGTTTGGGGGTTTATGGCAGAATAACTTTTTGCCCCATTCTTTAGCATACACCTACAGGACCTGATTTGTAAATGTAGGACTTGACTGTCAGCATTGTTGTCCCCATGATAACCCCAGTGCTTCTTTTTCTTGTGTCTTTTTATACTATCATGTCTTTCTGAAAAAAAAGTTTCCACACTTTATTCAGGGAAGTGGAGGGAGTGTCTGTTCTGTTCTGTGTATGTTCCCATACTGGTTTTGTCATCATGGCATCTGAACACTTTCTAGTTAGCAACATGATTATCACCTATCTCATACCTGTTTACTTTTTTTTCCTCTCCCCAAGGAAAGACATTTAGGCAGCAGAGTAGCATTGCTGGACTCAAACCTCATTTTATTGTCAAAGCAATCAATTCTGCTTGCCTATAATGAAATGATAACTAAATAATCACTAATTCAATTGATGAGAGTCAAATCTGCTTGCACTATTCAAATATATTTGTACTAATATATAGCTAGTGAATAGCTATGACAGAAAACTTCTCTTAATTACATTAAGGATAACTCTGTTGATTTCCCTAGAATGACTGGACCTTTACAAAAGAATCAAACTGAGCTTTTTAACTGCTGTTCCTTTACCATATCATGACATCCTTAGGGGTATGCCTACAGCTGCAGTCAAGTGAACCACATGGCCCTTGAATATCTCTGCATGTTACTGATCAGCTGATGAAGGAACCAGGATCTTCAGTCCCTGCAGTTTTATTTCTTGTTCACATTTGCACAGAGCTTAGATTCTTGAATGGGGAGAATTACAAAAATCATCTGCCTAAATGACAAACTAAAATATCTTGGGATATTCATCCATGCCAGCATTGGCTGAGAAAAAGAATACTAATGAAGGAGAATGTTTCTAATTAGAAACCTCTAACAGTGTCCTGGGATGAACGAGGAGTGAAAATTGTTTCCCTGGAAGCTGAACTCAGATGTTTTGTTTACGTACACACACGTGTATACACGCACTCACACACACACTTCATTTTCAAATGCCACAAGTCATTTATATCACTGTTAATGACTCTGATGAGTTACATGTGCAGTCACTGCTCCAGGCTGTGTCTCCATGTTCATATGGCATTAGGGGTTAAGTTAATTCCTACTGCAGTTTTCATGCTGGAAATGCCCAGGGTTAGGCAGAGATGGCTGGGACCAGCAGAAGTACTGGACCTTATAAAGCTGAATCAAGCAGCAGACCTTGTCATCTGTTCAGTTGCAACTGCCACTTGGAAGTGCTTGCAGAAAGCCAGGCCCCATATTAAGGTTCAGCACTTACTCCTCTGCTCAGCAGGAAAAGCTGATGGTGTTACTGGTAAACTTGGACTTCTCATGAGAAATAGAGAAAGATTTTACAACAGCCATCAAAAGGTCAATCAGATCATTTCTGCAGTGGCCTGAAAATATAGCCTCATGGCAATATTCCTGTTCCAAAAGAGCTTCTTCTGTATTCTGGAGAAAGTAACAGGTTTTGTTCCCCTTCACTCAACACTGAGATGCCCATTGTAAGATAAAAGTCATCAGTGAAGCACAGACTGAGCAAGCTGTAAGTCACTGCAGAGGTGTGTAACTGGAGACAGTCACATTTTCTTCCATCTCAACTCCCCGCTTCCTCTCTTCAACTGCACCTTGATCCCCAGTGTTGTGTTATGCCAGAGCACCCGGGGAGTATCTGTTTATGGACATTTATCAAGCAGCAAATAAACCCGCATGTTATTTGTAAGCATGGCATTTTCAAGAGGTATCCTTGGTTGTTTAACAACATGCAGTGTTTTTGTAACTGCAGAAAAGGTCCTATGGGCCATTAAGCAATCATTTATTGGTTAAATATCTCCATTCCCAGTAATGAATTGATATTTTGTAAGAACAAACATTTCCCTTCAGTTTAATTTTCAGATTTGGAGGTCACAATGGTGTGTACTCTGGAGAGGGAATAAAGTCTGGGACCATGACATTAATACACTCCCAACTTTTATTTCTTTTGCCAACTGTGACTAGACCTCCAGTACATTAATTTCCCTGCTTTTCTTAGGCCTCTAGCCTCTCAAGGAGACATACATGTGTCTTCACTATTCCTCTTGTCTGTTTAACTCACTTACCACTGATTTTTTACTTACCATGAGATAAACATTGAATTCCTTTAATTGGGTGTTATAATTTCTGCCCTTACAAATTCTTGAGTATAGGACAGCCACAAGGTTAGTTTGCTGTATAGTTTTCTGTTGTTTTGTTTAGTTCTGTTTAATTGAAGAATTACAGTCCTGGATTAATAGTCCTGGAAAATTTATTCCCTTGTTTGTTCCGCCACAGGGACTCATACAGATTTTGCAAAAGTGTCTTAAGAATAAATCATGCTTTTCAGTGCAGGCTTTTTTTTTCACTTTTCTGAAGAATGTGCCTTTGAGGATGAGGAAATAGTTTCTGTAACCCCTATAATCCTTCTTTTCTCTTAGAATACTCTGGATCTAGCCAGTGTCAGTGACTCTGATTTTTTTGACCCCAGTGGACTTCATGCTCTGCACTTTTCCAGGAGCACCTCAGACTGTTTCATTGACTTGAACAAAGTATTTTTAGCCTCATGCTGCAAGTGGTAAATCTGAAGTATGAAGATCTGAAGTGCTGTAGGCCGCATGGCTGAGGAGAGAACATGAATGAGGAGGGAACATGAATGAGCATGGGCCAGATCCGTGGCACAATGTCTGGCCCAACACAGCATGGATGAGTCAAAAGACCCAATCTGAGACCTGATTAAGGACCATGTTACCAGCTTCCCCTCAACCCCATAAAGTTATGATCTAATTTTTTATATTTTGCAATGAATGGGATCATTAAAAAGATTAAGGAAAATGTGGTCGATTGGGCAAAGCAGGTAGCTTTGATTCTATCCTTGGCTCTACCACTTAGTTTCTGGGATGGCCTCTGGCAAGTCTTTTTGTCTTTTTTCTCCCTCAGATGGTTAATTTACAGTCTCTTTTTTAGCCTGAAGGCACAGTGGGGCAGTGACAGCCTCTGCAAAATGTTAGTCCAGTTCCTAGCATGATGGCTCACTGCATAGAGGAAAAACTATGAGGCACAACCATAATATTATTTTTATTCTACTATTCATTACATTCACTGTAAGCACCCTTGCAGCCCTTCATTATTGCTTTTACAGAAGAATGAGAAAACAAGTCCTGGAATATTCACAGGGTTTGTAGCTATATATTTGTAATTTGCTGAGCTGGAAGGAATAGTTAAGGCAGATGTGCGTTACATGGATGTGAATATGACCCCACTAGTCCTTGCTATTAAAGGCCATCCAATCTCTAGCAAGGAAGAGTGAGTCCAATTTGATACAATTGCTGCTAGAGTCAGTGGAGATGGGCCAGGTCTTTGTAGAATCTACATACTCCTGGATGCCCACTCTTTACTGGCATACACAAGGACAGAGCCTGCAAACACAGCAGAGAACAGAAGCAGCTCCATCACTTCAGAGAAATCCAGTGTCATAGCCACAAGGGCCTTATGTCGAGGCCAAAGTGGAGTAACTCAAGGTTGATAACTGCATAAGAGTGAGACATCTGGTACCAACACCATCCCCACCTCTTCCCAGTACATTTGGCACGTGATTCTGGAGCCTGGGTGCAAGACAGAGTGACTGGGAGCAGGGCAGAGTCCCTGCCAGGTCCTGGGCGCACACAGCCTTCTCTATGCAAGCACAGCTGGGTCAGAAAGCATTGAGGCAGCCAGCACAAAGGAAACATCTCCTAGTTATCAGCTGCCAGCAGTGACCCAGCATGTTGGAAAAGGGTGTCACAAAAAAAGGACCTACACCCAGATGAGCTCTTAATAAGCAAGTGCAAATCCAGAGTAAATAGACCAATGGAGCTGTGTAGAGGTGGCACTACCTTAACTCATTGGTTCTTTACTCAAAAGTTATTTTGCTGCACAAACGAGCATCAGGAAGACCACCTATTGATTCGCTTTCTTCCCTCTAGACACTTACAATCTATCAAGCATGGAGAGCAAAAGAGAGAGCAAAAGAGAGAGAATGAATCCACACTGTGGCACAGCAGAAGTCGCTTCATCCGTGTGCCAGAGAGAAACTCTTTTTTCTACCTTGCTCGGCAAGGGACATTTCCTGCATTGGGGCAACACATCTGAATAAATCCTCTTCTCCCTATTAAGTCATCGGAAGGGGCAAGAGCCTGTTTCAGCCTCCCCGCTTGGATTTAACCTCAATGGGTTAACTTCATAAAACTGCAGCTCTTTATTCCAGCCTGCGATTTCCCATCATACTTTAGGACCAGCGAACCGTCCCTTCATTGATGGCACCTTTTGGCTTCACAATAGAAGCCAATTTGTTAGAATTCTTCACAGGTCAGGGGCTGCGTGAAGATGTGGAGGGCGCAGCAGTGGCCGCTGGAAAATGAAGTTGTATTCGCTTGGCAAATTATACGTCTGCTGCACTTTATGGGCCTTGATTTCCTTTCCCCTCTCCCTGCCTCTCCCTTTCCACCCCCCTCCCTTCAGCCCCTCCCTTATTCTCTCTTTCTTTTTTTTAAATCGGAGAAGCGTGTATGTGAGCTATCGTCACATATCCAGTTAATGTAGGTTAATAGATTGATTCCAGTGACACGGATCATAATGAACAGTAAATTGTTTTATCTCTTAAGTCTTATTTGGTCAGCCAGGAAAACATATGAGGTAATATGGCTTGGACTAAATGGACCGTATAATAGATCTCCCTCTAAAGAATAAGGACAGGGGTGACAGCGCCTCTTATGATTAATGAAAATAATAATGGTCCTGAAATTGAAATTTTTCTAATTTTTTTTCCTTCTTCTCTCTTGGCTGCCACCAAAAACTTCAGCCAGCAGATGATTTGTGCACAATAACCACCTCTGACTTCTTCCTCAACTCCTAATACAAGTTTAGGGAGTGCTGGGGAGGGAGAGTTGAAGAAGGATGGATGGTTGCGTACATTTCTAAGAGCTTGGCTCAGCAGTAGAGTAGCATATAAACACAAACTGTTTGCTTTTAACCCTGGATTTGAAGCAGATGCTTTCAGGTTCTTGTGACTTGCCCAAATACAGGATTTCCAAACGGGTCCAAAGGAGCTGAGGCTGGAACATCCACATCATTAAGGTGCTTTGAAAATACCAGAATAAAATCTTAAAGCTTCAGACACTTCTGCTTGTTTATTTATGCAGGAGCCCCTTCCGTTATTGCTTATGTCCAACATTCAGAATGATTTGTCATTGTTAATGAATATTTACACTTGTTCAGTGTCGGTGCTGTTTGCCATAATAAATGTATAAGAAGGTTAGTTCCACAGCTGAAGAAACAGGTTTGGGCAGAATCAGGCCTTCTACAGACCAGTAAAGTCAAGTTTTTTCTTAAGGGTTTCACCAAAGTGCTTCCATTTGGCTCAAAATAACTTTCAAATAATACTTACGAGCATTTATCTTGAACAGCATCAGATGACCTGGCAAACAACACGAGACCTCTGTCACTTATAGACAGATAATCTTTATCTAGCAACTATTAATAAGAATGGGGAGAACAAATCCGAATGGGATCAGTAAGGTATGTGCACAAGTATCAAACACCATAACACAGCATGACCAGAAGAGTCATTCAGTGGCACTGGAGAACATTTGTGCAGGTGTGTGCGCAATTCCCTTGTCTCTTCCAGTAAAGCCATAGGTGAACAGAAATACAGCACTGAATATAAATTTAATCTTCAGTCCTTTCTCCAGGAAATCCATATAAATTAAAACAAAAGCAAGGATCTAGAGAACTGTCCCGTAGAGCATCCTCCTAAATGAGCATGGCAATATGAATCAGTGTAGGTATGGCCAGTTACAGCCAGATCTGGATTTTGCACCACTTCACTACTTTTTATGGTGCTTATCTTTTTTTCTTTCTTTTTTTTTATTTTTTTGTAACTTAATTCTTTTTAAGACTATAACAAACAACAGTAAGTGCCTTGTCCCTTTTATTCCCCTTTTATCTTTGTGCTTTATGGCTTCCTTGTTGTATCTGTTTTCATTCTTATAGGATCAATAAAAGGTTTGTAACATTGCAAAGTTTTGGAAACCAGAAATTGCACTTAGGGAGTGGGATAATAGGGATTGTTTCCTGATGCTTCTGCAGAGAAGAAACAGTTGCATCCTTTTTTTTTCCTTCTTTTTTTTTCATCTTCCAATATCTAATCTCAATATCTGCAGTCATGCTTTTGAGTTTTACACTGGCTGTCAGCAGGCAATCAGTTCAGATGTTCAGCTCCTTTGGATTAACATCAAGCTCTGCAGTTTGGGTATATTAGCAGCAGGGTCAATCACGGCAGCAGGAAGCAGTCTGTGCAATAAAAAAAAAAAAAAAAAAAAAAAAAGAATAAAAGGAACCCTCTGAACTTCAAGAGTCTGGAAAACCCAAACTGAGACTAAACTTCATAAATATCCCTAATCTCTGGTTTAGAAGCCAGGATTGTTTATGATTCATGGCATTTGATGACATTTAACAGCATGCAACCCATTACAGCCCTTAAGTCATTACACAACACGGCAGAAAATGTCATCAGGTGCCACAACAACAAGGCAGGTTATTGAAGGAGCAGGGTTCAGTTCAGATTAGTTCAGACTTCTGACGGATGCTAGCCTAGTTCCAGACTGAACCCAAATTCTGCTTGTCAGGCTTATCTCTCTCACAGATCATCCTTGCTTCTCTTTATGTTGTACAACTTACTCCCCCATGGCTCAAAATTCAAATTCCCAGCTTCTGGTGGAGTACTGGGAAAAATAATGATTATTCTTATCCATGGATTGCATTTATTTTTCTAAGAAGAGCTGGGGTCAGTCTGGATACTCTCTGAATATGCAGAGGGTTACTTACATCTGACATTATGTCTTAGTGATCTGACACCTCAAAATGCTTCTGCTGGTCCCCACTGGCACACCAGGTCTGAGAAGATACAACTTCCAGTGGTGAAATCAAAGTGTTAGGCATTGGTAAGGGAACCCACAGGGTTAGTGAGCTGCAGCAATGTGTGTGAATAATGTGCTTCATAGCCATGTTTCAGGGCACTACAATTAACCTTAATAAAGTTACCAGCATCTGGAAACAAATGGGGCGTTAAAAATCTGTATGAAATATTTAGCTGGAGATCTTCTCATAGTGAGTGGAGTGTGACATGCCAAGTCCTAATCCTCTGCACCAGGGGAGAATTTCCTCCAAGATAAGGAAAGTTTCAGATTGCTAGGAATAAACTGGAATAGGTAGAAACAGAAAGAGTTTTTATGGTCCTGTGCTGATTTGAAGAGCCAGCTTCAGAAAATATCACCTGTATTTCTTAAATTTGAACTTGAATAACAAGATGTGATGACTACCAAGGTCAAAGTCCACACCATCCAGAAAGCTGAGAAGTGCCTGTACCTTTTTGCATACCTTTAGTGCCTAAACCCTATCAACCTTTCAAATCAGAGCAGAAATTTCAGAAAAGTGCTGTGGAGCAGTCTGAGGACCTCACTTTCCAAATGTTGCTGATGTCTTCATTTCCAGTGTTAAAAACATGTGAAGCATCCACAGAAGGGCAGGAGAGTGAGCATTAAGGGTAAGTAGATGGTGACCAAAGGAGACAATGAATCTCTGCAGCCTGAGAAAACTTTGGCTGTTAGATGTCGTTTTGTGTTTCCATTTGATTTATCTGAGCCAATTTAGACTCCTTGTACCTAATTACAACCTATCTTTTAGAAGCTTTTAAGTGGCCTAAAGTTACATACAGTAAGACACAAAGGCAACATTTTAATCTGTTGATATTGTGTCTTGTCTAGTCAAAAATACAGCAGTCATATACAATTAGCTTATTTATCTTGGGGAAGTCTTGGGGTGTAGATATTTGATTCAATGTATATATCATGCATAATAATAATATACATGCATCATGTGCATGTGAATATCCCTTCCTTTAATAGTGAGAAGAGGTGGGTATATATACACATTTACACATAACACAGCACAGCATTATTTTGTCTCTTATGGAAGAAAAAAAGATATTAAAAAATCCAATGACTGATTTTGCTTCTTGAACCAAGTCAAATATTTTCTTGTCAGTATGCTCATAACTTCAGACTGCAGAGGTCATGGCCTTGACTTTCTCCTTCAGATGGTTTGTGAGTGGAATGTCCTTGAGATTAAGGTTCCCTTTGTTTTCCTTGGGAGGGGCTTTGCTTACACTGGCAAGCATCTAAGACATGCCAAGGTCCTCCAGACTCTGTTTATTAGATTTTTATCTTCTTATCAGAGTCTTCCTCCTTAAATCATGTCAGCATTTTACCACTCTTCAGGGATTCCTGGTGTTTTATTGTCTCTGAACTGCTTGGGGGGTGGGGGTGAAGGAAGATATCCTAGCAAAAATAACATTTATATAATGGCAGAGATGGGGAAGATTCCACTGTCTCCTTAAAATTCTCATCCTGACCAAAGTTACCGATAACTGGCAAATTCTGTGGATTTAATTAAATCTGTATTTAAACAAACTCCCATTGATTTTGTTGAGAGTTTTGTGCCTGGTGAAGGACTTCATAATTTGGTCTGGCATTCCTGCTCAACTCTGACATGAGAAAAACCCAACACAGTTGGTTACTGTCATTATATTGTTTTTCTTGGCAAAAAGTGGAATGTCTTTTTGTTATTATTTTCAGATTAAAAGGTACATTGTGACTTAATGTGATAATACTAATATATATTCAATCTACTGGATTCAATTTCTACTAAAATCAGCCAAATCTATCATTAGAGTCACATAAGTCTACGTATAATTAGAGTTTAATGTGTGTATACAGATATATACTCTAAAAGGTATGCATCTCTATTTTATCTTAAATTAAAAATCTTAAAGACCTCTATAAATCTTAATGTATAGCTCCTCCCAGATGCTCTGGAGTAAAACAATTATGAAAAAAATCCTTTTCCCAAGGTCTCAGCCTGGGAGTGAATAAATCCTTATCACACACAAAGCAAGAGTGGGTCATCTCTAGCTTGAGTGCTTTATATGGTGCAGGGGAATGTAAATGATTCATGATAAAGACATAAGCAAATCACAGTTTGTGCTACATGTGCCTACAGATTAACAGCAGTTGGATCTCAAACAGTTTGAAAGCACATGAGCCTGTGGTGTGAAGTTGAAGGCTCACTTTGAGTTCCAAGATGTTGGTGAAGAAGTTAACCCTTTTGAGAAGATGACCTGGAATAGAAAACCAAAGAGAAAATTCAGCCACTGGTTCAAAATATAGGAACAGGTCCCCACACAGTGTAAAAACAACATATCATCATTAAAGCATCAGCCTGTTGGCATCAGTTAAAGATGTGCTCAATCTGGTAATATAGCAATAGCCATATTATATGCATAGACAGACAGACCAAATTTGTACTAGTCTTTGAAATATATTCATCTTGGGATTGCTGTCACACTTTGTCAGGAGAATGAATCAGTGGGACTGTTCATACTTTTCTGCTTTAGGTAACTATTCTTTTGATAATGAATTTTTAATGATAATTGCTCTTCTAAGGAGAGCATTTTCCACCCTTGTTAAAGCAATACTTTCTTGTGGAAATGTGCTTTACATTAATGCTTCAAGACTGGTGTACTTTTCCAATTGATAAAGATCTCGGTGAAGGACAGACCTGAAAATTTGGGATAAGTGTCTAAGACACAGAAGATAAAAATTAATTGCAAAGAAAGATGTATGAGGTGTTAGTTCTGATGCTCTCTACAACATGTGAGAATAACTTTTTTAGTCCTAATGCTAAACCTTACCTCAGCTAACCTGCTATATTTCATAAAATGAGTGAGAAAATATCCTTTTAACCATCTTTTATGCAGATAGTGTAAATCTTCAAAATAGGTCCGGTTCAGGGACAACCATAAATCAGATCATTCCATGGTTTGATAACAGAATCATTGACCATTTAAAAATAAAGTCTTTACGAACTCAACCCAGTTAATGTCAAAGTTACATATACTTGCTTTACTTTTACAAAGAAAATTTAGCATTTCTTCAGCATTAGGTCTGGGAGAGTCTTTTTACCAGCAATAACCAGTGAAGCTATGGTTAAAACAAACCCCATTTTGCAAAGCTATTCAGTCACTAGGAGAAGTCCTAGACATGCAAGACCACATGCTCAGCCAATCTTGCAGGAACACATTTATGCTTACTGTGCTGTCCTGAGGAGTAACAAATGCCTGCCAGAGCTACGTGAAGGAGGAACTCACATTTTTAAGGAAGTAAATACAACTGCAAACCAACAAACACCAGTGGGATGAGGTTTTGTCATTCCTGAAACAGAAATAATGGATGGAAAGTTCTGAGCCATGCAAGGGGGCCAGTGCTGCTTGTAACTACCTGATTGTGATGGCTCCAGGTTATTGGCTCAGCTGTGCTGCAAAAGCAAACTGGGTATGTATGCAAGGTCCAGTCCTCAGCTACAGATTTGATCCAGAATCAGCAGGACTGGGAAGGGAAAAGGGGGAGTGCAACCATGCATGTGGGCAGATCTCTGTGGAAGTGTGAGCATGAAAGACTGCATCACAAATTCAGAAACATGGTGCTACTAAACTAATCTAGCAACTGAGAAAATGTTAGGATTGTTTTGGCTTTCATTTACTGTAAAGAGCTTAAACGATAGAGAGGAATTAGTGTTCACTGAGTTCCCTCCATTGACATTGCTTCACAAGAAGGTGCCCTCTGTATATAACTTGAGGAAGTGTAAATATTTTACCTGCAAGTAGTTTCATGACAGTTAGAGCCATGTGCAGGAATTGTTGCAGCATGTGCCTGAGATGTGACTCTCTCAGTGAAAGTCTATTTACAGGATATAGCATGTGATTTTAATTGCAAGTATGTTCCTTCTTCCTTTTAAATTCCTCATGCTTTCACATATACCATTAAAAGATTGTCATATGAGCTTTCTGTGCACTCTTTGGCATGTCTTCCAGAATGAGAGGAGAAAAAAACCTCCCTGTTAGTACCAACAAAATCACATACCAAAAATGAGAAACAGATAAGACAGCAGATTCAGCATGAAGCAGATAAAAGGAGATCCAGACTCTTGGGCCTTCCACACTCCACTCATTCTTTTACAGGCTTGGTTTTGTTCTCCCTCTTTTCTCTGGGATTACCTTCATGATCTGACCTCACCTCCAAAAGTTGGGTGTTTGGCTCCATTACCTAGGAAAGCTGGGGAAAGGACTGAGCAAAGGATGAGGGATTCAGGAAGGGTGTTGGTGGCTTTAGCACTCACCTTTGAGAGGGCAAGTATCTTTCTAGGGACTGTGGGCAGCTAAGCATTGCCTACGAAAGTGCAGAGGGAACAATAGCGCAGGTTTCAAGGCGTTAGGCTTAATAACACTCAATAATTCAGGCTTTCAGATTTATGTGCACCATATAAGCAAGCTCAAAATGATTTTACTATTAAAAAAATTGACTGTATTTTTAACGAGCTCACTGTATATTTCAGTGGGAAACATTCACAGTCCCCTCATTCCTGTTTCAGGATGGCGGTATTTCACTAACTGTCTCTTTAAAAAGAGACTCATGCTGGAACAAATGATGAAAAAAGGCAAACAAAGAATTGCATAACTACAATTTGAGTTTTGCCAGTAATTTATGACAGTGTCCGCTAGTTTTGTACTTCTTTTGCCTTTGAATGTAGTTTATTTCTTAGCCAGAATTGTTTCTGGCCTTGATGAAACTTACAACAAAGTTCTAGTTCATTTTTGTAGGACAATTTATAGACAGGAATCTCAAGGAAAAAATATATAAGGAATGTGATATTTGCCTTAGAGTAGATAAAAACCTCTCAAACAACCCTGACACCATAATTTCTGCATGTCAGTGGCTATCCACATTGTACCTAATCCTTGTCATGAAAATGTCTTAGTGGATATAAGGAACAAAAAAATTAATCTAAGACACAATGTCCCACTAAGGAATCAGATCCAAACTCCCCTAAAAGTTGAGAGGACTTTGGTGTGGGCAACCACAAAACTGAGGTGCTGAGTTCAGCCACAAGGTTACAATTTATATTCAGAACCACATAAATTTTCTGTTCAGGAGTGAAAAAAAGATAATCTCACATGTTGTTCTCCTGAAATAAAAAAATGATCTCATTAAAAAAGTCATCATGATTTGACCCTGTGTGATGTGCAAAAGTAATAGTTGAGGGTCAGAGTCCATTCCATGATGAGTATGATCCTGTATTTTTGGCATAATTTGAATAGTACTTTCCTACTTGCTTTGCATTGTACCTTTCCCATGTGATAACGCCTTTTAGACTGTCAGAACTAACTGGAAAGTAAGGGACAGATCGACCTCACTAGCATCAGCACAGTCTGGCCTTGAAAAAACAATGAACAAACTTTTCCAATTGGCAGGCTAGGTTTGAAGAATTGTCACATTTCATTTTTCTCAATCTTCCTCTGTGCTCCGAGTTGATGTAGGAAGAGTCTAGAGGTTTCCAGCCTAAAATAACTCCTTCATAAGCAGTTGTATAAGAAGAAAATCTTCATAAATATTAATAACTCCGTACACACACATTTTATGTAATTGCTTTTATTTGTGCTATTGAGAATGCTACACATCATGGCAAATAGTCTGACGGGAGACCTGACATCTTTCAGGTAAATGACAAGAGTTGGAAAACCTGCTGAAGAATCACTATATTGTACTCTAGAAGTCATACATCATGTATGCTCCACCATGCATACCAGTAAAAACACAGATGTCTTCTTCAGTGCTTGTTCAGAGTGAGGAGCTTTCACTGGATTTGAAGGGGAGCTTCATATTGCTCCTGTAATGCATCTCTGCTTTAAACGTCTCTTGTTTCCAAAATCATGTGTGAGCAGAAAGTTCAGAAAGCTACATTCTCTCAGTGGTAGTAAATTGTGAGTCTGTTTGCTTAAACCTACTTGCTGGGATTAGCTCTGTCCTACTTTGTACGTTCTGGATTGAAGGTTAGACAAGGGTCAAGTAGGCGATTTCAACACTATCTGATACAGGCTTACCCTCTCCAGTAAAAGGAAAGCCTTTCAGCCAACCCAGTCTAATGCTTCCATCTCAAACTCCGCTTTGTTTTGTTTGTATGTGTAAGGAGGTTTGAGGGCAGGAGGGCACAATTTTAAACCCCAATTCACAATTCCATAACATCCATCATTATCTGTCTATGTGAGACTATTATTGCCTTGCTTACAAAGCCCACTGTTCAAATACACCCAATTCCCCAGAAAAGACCATGTTCAACTGGACTGTTCCATTGTTGAAATCTTTCTAACTTTTTCACCCATGTGCACACTTATTGTTACAGGAAAGACCAATACTCTTACCTTAGCCTGGGATTATCTAAATTTCCTCCAAAATCTGGAGCATAAAACCCACTGAAATGTGGTAGGGAATAGACATGCAAGTCTCAATTAAATAACCCTCTCCAATTTTTTAAAGACCAAACCTCACCCTCATATTTGAATCAAACATTGATTTGGTGCCGGTGAAGGAAGATTGACTAAGAGCACCACGATCCACCCTCTAGCTGGAAGCTTTAAGGGATGGATAGGCAGACAGGTAGTCAGACAGAAACACTGACCTTTCCCCCTCACTCATTTAAGACTCAGATATAAGTCCCACTATAAAGAAACTATGCAAAATGAAGAGGTCATAAAGAATTAATAATTATGGCCTTAAATTTTATTAGACCATTTCTTTGGCCTGAAAATACCAATGGGTCAAAGTGTGCTTTTTAAAATATAAAAATTAACTTTTATTCAAGAGACAGAGATAAAACTTGCAGTTCTGAGGTATATTTTCTTATTAAGGTTCTTCTTCAGGTATGCTCAGGAAAACACAGTGAATGTGAAACTTCCTATTCCCATAGTCTACACAAAGCAAATTCTCCATGGATGTGTTCAGGTTCACACTAGGCACCATGGAAACTAAAGCTGTGCTTTGAACCCCCAATGTCAGCTCCCCACTCCAAGTCCTCAGCCTCATTTCTCTCATGGCTTCATTTAGATGCCATTTCCTTTTGAACAGGTTACAATTTCCAGTTGGTGGGGGGAACGTCAACCTTAAATACATTGTCCTGCAATTTAGATTCCTTCTTATTCACAAAAAAAAAAAAAAAAAAAAAAAAAAAAAAAAAGAAAGTGAAGGAAAAGAAATTAAAAGAAAAAGGAAAAGAAGCACAACTTTCATAGGCCAGGAAGATCAAAAACATACAAGCTACCTCTTTGGAGGTCAACCTGAAAAGATAGACTGGTCCTCAGAGTAATGTGGTGGCCCCTCAACATTTATAGCATGTAGTTGCTGAGGGAGAGAATTGAATTCTGACCTTCCTAATTCAGCAACAGAGGTAAGAAGAAGTCTCCAGCACAGTGAAATTACACAGCACATAAAGGAACTCCCCCTTCAACATTATTTATTTGGGTGAACTCTGTATCACAAAAAAAGGCTAGAGCATGCTTATTTTGCAAAGGGATCATTTTGTCCAGTTCCAAAGCAAGCACATTAGAAGAATTCCACATACCCTTCATAATAAATCCACCCAAGGCCCAGCACCCACTTGCTGTTGTCTACAGCGGTTTTTTATTTATTTAACCACCAAAAAAAAATTGCACACATAATGAGACAATGTCCTTCTCCTACGAGAGGAGAGTTCAATAGTTTAATTTTTGTTAACCAAAATCCCTTGTACTAAGGTAAATTACATTGCATTTTCTATTACTAGCTCTGTTAATTGTCAAGCAATAAGAGTTTATGCACTCATCCAAAGCAGCAGAGAATTTCCCATAATGTTACAAAATAAAACCTGACAAAGCACAATAATCTTTAGTTTATTGATGTGCTACTAGGCTGTGGAAAGCATCAGATCTGTAATGTGCTTTTGGTTAGGAAATTGGGGCCTAGAAAGATATATTGGGAATGGCACAGGTTCCAAGAATATATATACATATCCATGTGTGTGCATAAACTAGGGTGTTTTTTCTAAGGAAAATGATGAAAGACTTTAACATCTACAGTAAAGGTTTTAAGACTGAAAGAATAGCAAACAGAGTGTAAAAAGGGTGTCAATGCAAATAGAACTTGTTAGCTAATAGTGCTTCATGTAAATAGTATTTAAAGACAATGTGAAAACCAAGTAAGGGCAACATTTAGTACCTTGGATAGGATATTAGTCATTTCACTATGTCCAGGTTGCCCCTAACGTCTGAAGTTAGTTGTGTCTAACAGTCCTGAAAGAACATCTATCCACGTGTACATGTGTGCACCCAAAACCTGCCTGGCTTTAACTACACAGCCTCACTTCACTGAAGGCTAGAAAAACTTTTGGGAAGGTTGCAAGTATGATTTTAAAGCTATATTAAAAATAGGTGATGATTTGGGAAGCTCAGATTTGAGCCTGAAAGAAAACCAAAACAACAAACCCATGAACTTTGAATTCCTTCTTTTTGTAGTGTGCTGTGTACTTATGGGCGTTAGGAAGAATATAAAAGACAAGGGCTAAACCAGAAGCATACAGAGTCTTTGCATGAAGACAGGGGCTTGGTCAAGCCATAGTTTGAACACTGACAAACTAGGAGCCAAGTATCTGTGGCTGGCAGCATACTCAGGCTTGGTTTGTGGTATTGCAGTCCAACGGCGTCTGGTCATCTGCAGTCATACAGAGTCAGCTCACACCTACAAAAGACCATGTAGACATACCATTAGGGGAGGTTCTGCCCTTCTTTCATGCCCTCTTTCAGGATCTTTCTCAGGTATGAGATTGCAAAGTGCAGGCTGCTTCTGACTCTCAAAGCCTGGATCCATCATTTGTTTTTTTTTCTAGTCTTGATAGAACATATTTATGTCAAGGACAACAAAACAGGGTTTTTTTTCCATTTTCATAGGAAAGAATTAAAGGGTACTTGTTTTCTATATCTGCCATGGTTTGGTGAACAACTGATTATGAATTAGGAGGTTCTTAGTAATGCAGAAGTAGCTAAAATTTTAACTTTTCCTGTATATTTTCCAGTGAGAACCATCATGGCTCTTGCCCTTTAACAGGCAATGATGGAGGATGATCATGTACATTTCTGCTTCTCAAAGCATTTATTTTAATTACAAGGGATTATAAACAAATAGGGAGAGGGAAGAGATGGGGGGGGTGGTGTCAGCTCTATTGTCCTGATTTTGCATTTAGAAAATAGAAGAGAAACAGAGAGAGAGAGATTCTCTACTTTGCAATAAAAGATGGCAAGGTGATAAATTAGTGCTCTCAACTGAAATTGATTACTTTGTGTTCCTATCCAGTTCATATGGCAGCAACACAGATGCTCTGAAACACGGTAATGACACATTGGAGAAATCCTATCAGGTTGGCCTGGTGGAACATTTTTCCCTTTCCCACCTCCCCCTGGCTCAAAGGATAAACCACCATGTGCTCTGCCTACACAAGGGAAAGTTACACACACTCAACATCTCCAAGACTCCCTCTTGGAAACTCTTCAGCCAACCTAAAGAGCCTAAATGCTAAAATGACGAATGTCAGTGATTTTTTCTCTTTTGTGCCTGGATACAGTTCTAATACTCAGAGGAAGCAGCTTATGTAGCAAAAGGTTGAAGTAACATCTAGTCATCTTAAGGCAATTAAACCTGAGATGGTGCAAACAAAACAAGCAATGGGGCGTGGTTTATCAGCATTTTCATTTGAATTTAGCCTTCCAGGATTCCAGCTGATAAATTCAGAGGGAGTGACGCAATGGGTATTGGGTTTTAAAATAATCATTTGGATTTCTGTAAGGGCTGATCTGCTTCGTAACTACTATTATTTCATCTTTACTAAGCTGGGAATTGACTACTTGCATGGTGTGAGGTTTATGACCATTACGTCCTTCAGTAGAAGAAGGAATCCTGCTCACATGCAACAGGATAGCTCTTAAATAGAAAAAATATCTTGAGAAAAAATGTTGAGCAATTTATTTTTCTCATCTGTCAGACCTCCATGTACTGAATATGTAATTAAGGAAAGGTCCCAACGTGATGGACCAATCAAGAGCTGGAAGATATCAGAATAGCACCCTAAATTTCTACTGTAGATAACTAGGCTCTAGAACTACTGAGAGCAGCTGGAATGAAGGAAGGCCCATGGAGGAATATGAGATTTAGTGTAATTATTCAAACTTATAAATGTCATGAATTTCCAAAGTGATCCCTTTGGTAGAAATGTTCTCTTTGGTGTGAACCTACTCTCTCTTTTCTTCACTTGACTTCAATAGCAATGATCAAATAGAGTCAAGAGCCTTTCTTAGAGAGAAAAAGTCGGCCAAAGGACTGAGTCCTCTTTACCCGCATATATTGCTGTATATACCTTAATGTCCCAGCATTTCTACTGATTTAAATCAGCTCAGGCCTTGTTTCCAAACCCTTTATCCTGGCAAAGGAAGGACAGAAAGCCTTAGACATCTTTGATCGTGAATGTAAAATGCCTAGTAGTCACTGCAACTTGTCCGACCAAGTGGCCTCAAACCAAAGCTGCTCATAAACTTCAAGCAAAGGAGAATCAGAGTTGTCCTTTAAAAGGAAGTCTTTCATTTAGCAGTGACTGTATAATTTAGATGAATGGGGGGAGCCACATAAAATTATACTTACAAAAATTTAAGCAGACTCTTGTTGAGGTAGTTTTCTTACATTTCCCTATATTGTATAAAATAATAAATTATTTGAATAGTTCTATTATCTGTCCTTAACTGAAACGTACAGTGCCTGTCCTAGTTCCTCAAAAAGCTTGTTAATATGCAATCACCTAGTACAACTGCTAAGTTTTTAAAGGTCACCTATGTTTTATTCATAAAGGGTGGTTTTCTGGAGGGAAAAAGGTTACAGTGTCATGTAATATCATATTCTGATAGAGGCTCAACTTCAAAAATGTATTTCCTAACAGTTTGTAGTGAAGAGAGGTAGATTTGTTTGGGAGCTCTTAGTTTGACTGAGATCTGCCATGTTCCGCAAAAAGTTTGCTGGATGGGAGCAGCAGATCATTTTTCAGACATATTTCAAATATTTAGGCATTACCAACGTCTCTCTTGTTTCCTCACTACCCATTTCAGGGCAAGAGTTATAATGGACAAATTGCATTTGTTTATTTCCATTTAAAATAGTATTTTAAATGATAGTAGTGGGAGACTGTGAATAAATTTTGGGACTGGAATTCAGCATAATAAGTGTAGTCTAGTGGAAAAAGCACAAGCCCCAAAATGATGGGTGGCTGTCCAAGCTTTGTCATGAAATTCTGATCTCTGTGGCATCTGTCTCTGTGGTAGGGTTTTTATACCTGCTCTATGACAATGGAATATAGAGTGTTCATAGGTACCTTTATGTTTCACCAGGCCCTGCACATTTCATAATATATTGAGTATTCAGCTTTCATCTGAGAACAGATTCCTAAACCAATGTTACCTCCAACTTATGCCTTAGATGGCAACTGTTGTCTTTATTCTAGAAGACTCAGTTCTGTCTCTAAGGGACAGAGCAGAAAGATACTCTGTAATTCAGCCCAGACCCAGGCTATAAATTAGTTTCTACACTTCCCATGCTGTAGAGGCATTTCTATCTGGGTAAAGATTCGAGCCTCTGTGTCAAGGCTACCTGGCTCAGAAGACCAAAACTGGATTTTGCAGAAATACTGATCCGTAAGATGTAGGAATAAGTGTTACGGTTTCCACAAAGCAGATGCAATAACTTTTGGGGAGGTGTGTGATGGAAGGACATCTTATTTATTTGTCCAAGTGTCCCATATTTGGTTAACCAGCTGATATATGCTCTCCCCTGGGAAGCCCTCACTGAAGGAATTAATTTGTTTTTCTGTATGGATTTTTGTTTGCCACAAAATGGGTGGTATGGCTCACTATTAAAAGCAGTTCATATAGGGAATGTGACCCGAGTGAGTTAATTGGCCTGTTTCAATGAAAAGCTCCTGATTTGAAAGTTCCAGCACTACTGGCAAGGGTGCCAAATTCAGTGAGGTTATGAAAATAAATGTGAACCCTTCAAAACACTTGAAACACAGGCAATTGATGTAATAAACCCATTTTGCTTAGGACAGAGTAAGCTGACTGTTGTTATTCACTCTGTCTCCAGCCGAACTCAGAGCTAAAAGCCACTTTACTTGCTGATCTGTGGATCTGCTGTATTATTAGCATTTTATTCAATTTTGGGAAACGTGACTTTGCATTTGTAAGTGGATGGTGAGGCTCTGCCTTTTCCAAATGGACGAGGTCCTTGGAGTTATTAAATTATTGAGGAAACAGTTTGTCCCAATTTTCAGACCTAACTTGGCTTACTAAACAAATTTCAATGTAAATAAGGTTCTAAATCTATGCATTCATTAGTACTGTTTAACAGCAATGACATTTCTTTGGCAAGAAAGCTTTCTTTGAGAGCCTGTTTAGCCTCAGGTCACTTTAGCTGAGGCCCCAGTGGCGAAGAGAAAGAGAGGAAAAAAAAAGTGTTCATGTCAATAAAAGTTTTGTTTTCACTTTTTCTTTAATGACCCAGTACAAAACTTTAGTTTGGCAACTGATGGAAAGAAGAGGGCCAGAGTAAAGAATGTGTAAGGCAAAATTGTATGGAATCTGGAGAGCAAATAAAGCTTTTTTATGCTATGCTTTTATTTGCCATACCAGAACATCATCTTAGCCGTGACAGAATTGCATCAGTGTGAAGATACAGGCCAAGAAGTGGTAGCTTTGATCAGAATCACTCTCTGAGTGTACACACAGGCAGACATACATACACACACCCAGACAATGGGGAGTAGAGTGGGTTCATGAAGATCAGTGAAGGAAACTTTTCAAGGAGTAGAAAGGATTTGGCTGATAAGCAGCTTACAGGCATAGATATCTACTATGTAGACAGTCTCCTCATGCTCCACTTGAAGTCTGCATATACTCAGGGATCTATGTTTGGAGACTTGCTGTGAGCTCTAAGAGCAATTTCCTATCTCAGAAGATCCCCCATAGAAAACTCAATTATTCTAGATTTCCAATGAATGGGAGAATTTTATCACATTTCTTCATTCCCAAACTTTTGCAGAGTGTGTGTGGTATCACTATAGTCATTGCTGCTGTCATTCTGTCATGTAGCATGCATTACGCATTTTGCAAAACTTCTTTGTCTCTCCAGGTGACTATAAAAGTTGAAATATTATACAAATGGCCACATTTCAGCTTCTTGACTGTGGACTAGGGTAGCCTAGAAAAATAATCTGCTACATATTTCATAAATATACATAGGTATGACTTTTTGGGTCATGGGAGAATAAGTCTTTCTAACATGTGACCCATCACTCAGAAATGCTGAACTTCTGTCTCTTTTACTGTAATACTTGTGTAATCTTTAATTTATTTTTCTTTAAAGCACTGCTTTGGTATGGAAAAGGGGTATTTGCACTCAGACAAGTAACAAGAGACTAGAGGCCAGGTCCACACTGAAAACAAGGCACGCGTGTTCCATCCCTAAAAAAAAAGTCTTGCTTGTAATTTCAGTGTAAATCTGTGTTCATCGGTATCTTTGTGCATCTGGTCTCAAACAGCTAACAATATACATTGCAATATACAAACAAGACAAGAACAAGGATTTGAATTCACATTTATCAAGTACAGACTATCATGTTAACTGCTGGACTAGCCTTCATTTTTGTTATAAGCTAACCTGTTTGAGGGATAGTATTGCTGATTACTAGAGCACTAAGACCTGCAGCATACATGTAGTGTTTGTTTTCAGTCCAGTCCTAGGTTGATGTCTTCTGCCTCTCACCCATGAAAGCAAAAATATTTCAAGCATGAAGTGCAGAAAGTTTTTTTGTCCCTTTATCTTTTCTTTTCTCTTTCTGCTTGAGAAGCCAAATGCAGAGCCTGCGGTTGGCAAGTGATGAAGGAAAAAAAAAGAATGGAAAGATCTCTCCAGGAATGTTTGCTTCCACTATATTTTCTTTCCTATAACTAATTATTCTGGCTGGACAAAAAAATAAAATAAAACACAATAAAGCACAATAAAAACCTGGATGTGTATTGGGTTCCCAAGTTATTTAGGAGCCAAAATTTTAGGTACATGAAGGGTAAGAAGAAATGGTCCTCTTCAGCGCTCAGCCAAAATATCAACATCACACTTGCCAGTTATTCTCCACCATGATTATCTGATTGGCGTATATACTGATAATTCCCATCCTGCTCAGAATGGAGCACGCACACTTCAAACAAACTATTCCCTAGTGCTTGGCTTTATCAGTGACTCAAAACAACTACCGTAAAACACGTCAGCTAAATTTCCCCCCTAGGTATAGCTGTGTCTCAGGTTTTATGTGCCAGCCTCCAGCAGGTCTGAAGGGGAGGAAGAAGGGCGCACTATTTCCAAGCGTTACTATAAGGCTACCAGAGCTCCACTAGCTTCCCATTATTATTCCTCCCTCTCATCTTCTAGAGCTTCTTAGCTATGGCAATGGATGAAACCCTGGAAATGATTAGGAGTTTCATGGTTTTCCACAAATTCAACGTTTTTGCCTCTGTCACCCCGGATCTTCACTCTCTGTCTTTTCCTAATGAAGGACACTAGATTTCTCCAGGTGAGGGAACTGGTGTAACTAGAATTTATTGAAGGTACATATAGCCTTCATTTTCAGGAGTAAGTCTAAGAACTATAAAAGTGGTTAAAATACTTATTGTTTTCATGTATGGGACCTTTAAAATACTTCAACAGGGAAGAGGAGAGGAAATCCAATTAAAAAAACTGTTATTATACCCTTCAGATATTGTTCTCCTCTGTGAAATATGTGTCTAAATATCACAAGAAACATACTTGGATGATATTCTTGACTTAGCTTAAGATATCATGCCTATAGGAGAGTTAATGATGAGGTATTTTGGGACAACTCTGAGTTTTATTTACCTCATGACTCTGAGCAGGTAACCTCCATCAGGGCCCAGCCTTCAGATTTACCACAACTCTTAGCATAAAAAAAACCCACAACCCAAGATTGGGTTGAAGTGTGGATATGTATTAGAAAATTTGAGATAGAAATCCAAATGTAAAAGTGGATCAGGGCTTAGCTGCATGCTCCCACATTTCTGATTGTACTAGAAATCCTGTACTAGCATTATTTCAGCTTCTCTTCATTTATCTGACTGTAGAAAATTTAAATCTTTGAGAAATGTTTTCTTTCAGATGTGTTCCAGGTTTTTATAGACGCTGAGATCAATAAGATCTTCTGTGCCTTAAATGAGCTGTCTGACTGTATCCTATAACGTAAGGGCCACATGCAAGGCACAGCCACACAAAACTCACTAAGTGCATCTTGCCTAAATATCACATGCTGCTCTGTAGTTCTGGACTGTTTTCCAGGATAAAAACATTCAGATAGAAATGGATAAATATGCAGATTCTTATTTCATTCTTACAATTAAAATCTCAAATCGTTCATGACTGCTTTCTGCCCCTTTCCACTTAGCTTTAGGTATTTCAATGTCATGGCATATGTGATTTTCTGTTCTCTGTATATTATTAAAAAAACCCAAAAATCTAAAACAGCCCATACTTTTAAAAAATGGGCTTCTTTAATATGGCAGAAAACCATTCCAATGAAGATGCTGTTTTAAAATCTTTATTAATTATTATCGTGATAGACATTTCCAAGAAATTTCAATTTCAGAAGCCTCTACGGTCAACTAATAACTTATTAAATATTACTCAGTCATTAAATATCTTCAGTTTAAAATGAATATTTAGGGGATAGACATCTGGTAATATGTCTTAATCCTATTTTTAGATTAGATCCTCTTAAGAAATTCCCATATGCTTTTAGATAAAGCTTGAACCTTGCTAATCTTTCTGAATATTCTCTGCCTGCTTCTACGTACACAACAGCCCCTAAAAGCTGTACTTAGGGGTCGTGTTTAGGTTCACATTTCACAAGGTAATTGCACTCCCTCATTTTCATGTGTTTTAGCACTAGAACCACAATAAGGGAGGAGGTGGAAGGAAAAAGCAGGGAGAGTCTAACAATAATGCTTGCCTATTAATGAAATTACTAGAAACGGACTAAAAGTCAGAATCAGAAATAACCCTGACATTAATGGAATGCTTATTTGAATCAACTGGATAGAAAACTGCTCAGTGTGTTGGGACTAACTAACAGATACATCATTAAATTAGTTCCCAGCATTTAAAAAATGTTTGAAGTGATCCCTAGTATAAACCAATGGTGGGTGGTGAGTGTCTTTAGCAATGTTCCTGGATTTTAACAGCATTGCTTTATCTAAATATATTTCTTAGAGTCACAAACCCTAAAAGGTATAAAATAAAGTAGATTGAGATGGATTAGGTTAATTAATGGGTATGAACTGGCCTTTCACCTCAACAATTGTAGACAAGTTCAACCTAAGAGCTTAAATCAGAGTTTGCTGTTCTAAGCTCTAGTAGACATTAATTCACATCATATAATTTGGCAGAGTTGGCCCAGAAATGAACTTGCCATGGATTTGACCCTCCAAGTCAGAGATGGGGCAGCAAACAAAGAAAAAAAAAGGGGGAAAAAAAAGGGGGGAAAAAAAAAAAAGAGAAAACCACAATGTCTCCCAGCTGCTCCCCTGACTTGTGGATAAAACAAGAGCATGTTTTGAGGATTTACCCGCACAGATAGTACATGCTTCTGTGTGGAGATGAACATTGCAGACCCAAAAGGCAAAGCAAAGCACTGAGGGGAGTCGTGGGACGCATTGTGGGGTTTCAGTTGGAGACTTGGTTTTAGGACTCATGGGCTCTTTTGGGGAGACCGTGCCTTAGCAAATGTGTGCTTTGAGCTCATGCCGACAGACTTTGCATGTTCACACAATTTCTCTGCACTTACAGCGATACAAGGACCACAGCTTTACAAACATCAGCACATTGCATAGGCAGTCAGACAGGAGTTACAGCATCAGACTAATTTCTCTGCTCTTATTTGCATGCCTGCAGCTCTGCAGGGGGTCGCACACATAGAAATGGAAGAGAAATAGATAAAATGCATTAATCCTTTTGTTTTGTTTTTATTATCTACCTGGAATTCAGGCATGAAACCAGCAGATCATTATTCACTGATAACTACACAGGCAATAGCAAACTGTTCCATGAATAAATCTTTAGCCTGAATAAAGCAACGGCAGTCGTAATACACATTTAATGGATTTATCAGTTTTACATTAAATGCCTTTTATTTGAAAGAGCCAATTAATTTCATAGATGTTCCCTTTAGGTCTAAGCAGCACAGTTTATGGTGGCGTCCTGCCGCAGACAGGTTCACCTGGGGAACACCATGCGTTTGCATGTATACATGAGCATCCATCATGTTTATTTGACTATAATAAGCAAATATAGTGAACACCACCCCAGGAAAAGCAAACATCGGAGCCTGTCTGTCTTTCACTTTCCTTCCTGGTGCCCCACTTGACCTCTGGCGATGCAGACCAGCAGCAGCACCAAGCCCAGAGCGCCTCGCAGTGTGGCAGCAGCTCTGCAGAATGGGCTGGTAGGAATCAGATTGCTGTGAACAGCTGAGTGGCAGACGGATTTAAGGGAAGCCCTCTGTCAAAAACCAGGCCAGAAGAATAAGATGAAGCACTCCTCTAGGCCTGCAGGACCACAGCAGTTATTAGCGAATATTTGTATATTTGGCAGCAGGATTATTGTTTCACGGCTAATGTGACTTTTTTTTTTCCAGCTCAGTGTGGCTGTAATATACATCACAGCCTTTTCATGAAGGTTATGGTTTAAAAAGAAAAAAAAAAAATGAAAAAGAATGTGGTGTTCTAAAAATAGGTTCGTGCATTTGGAATTGCGTTCAGAGACCAGCAACCACTGATACCATCACAGCCTGACTGCTTTTAACTTTTCACATGCTGTAGGCTCTGTGTGCAAGCCACCTGGAGCAAATATCCTCTATTTATATGGATTTGGGATACACAATAACAACAAAGGGAAAATATGCAGGGGACTGACAATATCTGGATCATTACTGCAGTTAAATCTGTCAAAAATACGTTGCTTAAATAAATTTTGTCAGAAAATGGGGCTGGGCAAGGAACAAAGCCATGTACAAATTAGTTATTTCCCAGTCTTACTTTTCCATCTAGCTCTGCTAAATAGTTCATGCATTAATAAGGCTCTTGAGTTCTTTCAGTACTTTCAATAGGACCTGCACCTTAGAGGGAATTTCGGTATGAAATTCTGTTAACTTGCTGTTCTTTAACCAATTTGAATTGAATTCAGCCAATTACTGTTTCACAGTTCAGTTAATACTTCTTTAGCTCTCTTGTATTTATTTACTATAATTCTGTACATAACTAAGTCTATTTTTGTTTTTGTCTCACTGCATTTTCTCTACATCTTTTCCACTCACGATAGGGTTCACAGATGGCTGTGAACCTTGTGCTGTCCTAGAAAGGAAGGTTTCCCCAAAGTCAGTCTATGCATGGGGAAAGATGAAGTCTGCAAAAGCAGAAAAGGTTGTGCGATTGGGAGACCAAATATGCAGAGGTTTCATGCTGTCACCAACTCTGAATAAATGCATTACCAGAGAGAAGACATTCCCCTGCCTCATTACACAGTGCTCCTGCTGATCAAAAGAAAGGTAGGAAGATATTATCAATGTATGAAGCCACTCTGCCCTTTCCCCTCCCCTTTTTTTATTTAGCATGTCTCTTCCAGTTTGCTGAAATTCTCTAATTGACATGGCTTACTATTTACTAGTTTTGCAAAACACAAGCTAAATTTGTACTGGTAGGATTTTGCATTCCTTGCCTCAGGAGAAAAAAAAAAAAAAAAAGTGAAAAGACCAAACAGACAAACCATCATAACCCAAGTTCAGCTCAGGTGAACACAGAAATCCAGGTCAAAATCTTGTTCCACTAGGCTCTACAGTATAATCAGGGTAGAAAGGTCCTAAAATACTCAGATTATTCCATTTTGTATTCCAAGTGAGTGAGCAATTAGAGAAAGCTCCATAATTGCATTAACCAAGCACAAATTTCTTACTAAACCTTTTCATTGGGGACTCTCAACATTCAGTTGCATTGAACTAAGGCTTAGTGGAAGTATTTCCCTTTACAAAGTTAGATCCCTGTCTGGATGAGGTTTTATACTTACCTGACATACAGTCTGGGGTCCATTTGCCACAGTGTGTTAGAGACAAAGCTTCTTAAAGTGGCAACTGGGCTGCATTTTATATAAATACTGTATCTGGCATCTCTAACAAATTTCACAAAGAGTGAATAATCTACATAAGTAGGAATGAGGAACGGGAAAAGCACTGGCTACTGATAGGGACTGCATGGCATGCAAAATTGGGTCACTGACTTCTGGCCTTTGACAGTCTTGAGGTTAGATCTGGCTTACATCACAAGTGAAATGATCATAGGGGTTTTGCTTCAAAAATTAACACTCAGTTTGATTGAGTTTGACAGAAATAGCACACAGATGCCAAGAACCAAGTCAGACAGAACTGGGTTGTTTGGTGGTGCATCTGTTGATGGCAATGCTGCATTCTTTCATTTGCCCTGAGCCAACAAAAAAAAAAAAAAAAAAAATACCTGGTTCTGATCTGTGACATAAGAAACTATTGGGAAAGGACAGCATTTTTGACAGCATCTGCAGCATATAGAATACAAATTGTAAACAGGTTGGTGGGACATAGGAATGAATATACCATTTTTACAAATTAAAGCAAGATTTACTCTCAGATTAGACCAGCTTAAAATCTGCCTGATACAAAAGTCACTTAATCTCACACTGACATTCTACTTGTTAGATATTATCTAGTGAAACTCCAAACCTCAAAGTCCAGCTAGGAGACAAACTTTCAATATTTGTGTGGTCTAAAAATCAGAAAATATCTGGTCCATCAGTCAGAATACATCATTTGTCTGTAAATCAGCAGAAAACTTGGATAAAAAACAGGAGTTCTGTGAGGATTTTAAGTGCATCCTCCTTTTAGCCAGATCCAAATTGCCATCAGGATAAGAAGTTTTTCTCATGGTATTTCAGCCTCCACGTCTGCTCCCAAACAGGAAGTGCTGAAATGTGTACAAATAACTTAATAAAAAATAATTCGAGACACCACAAATAAAGAGAAAAACATTACACTAACTTTCTCATCCTTTAAAATGACTTGAGCTCCATGAGAATGAAATACAAGAAGCTCCCACAGAACAGCTCCCTGTCCCTTCTCATAGAAATACTCAAACGTGACCTTATGGTAGGTTGAGAACATTGTTAATGCTGAAAGAAGGGGTTCAAATCCACTCTGCAGATTTAGTCACAAAGGGTGGAGTTTTTTAGGTTTTTTATTCTTGGGGCCTAGTCCTGAACTCCTGAGTCAAAGGAATAACCATTAGTCGGAGAAAGCTAGCAATGTAACTATATAGAAAAAAACTGGTTCTGGCCTCAGTTGTACTTTGAGAAAATCTGAGAGTTTACAAGATTGGCACTGACTTCCTGAGGAGCTGGGAAAAGTGATCTGCTTATTCCCAGCAAGACTGAAACATTTCATCCAAACAGCAAAAATATAGCTTATTGCTGTAACTACCACACTTCTATTTTACTTAAATGCAGAATACTTTTCATTATGCCAGAACTAATAAAATTCTAGCAAATGTATCACTGTAAGCCTTCAGAGATGGAACCAGTTCTTTTTAGTTTTGGTTTGGTTTATTGCTGGATCACTATTATAATGGGAGATTTCATATACCATAATTCCAAGGAAGGATCTGGCTCGTTTTTTAGGATTTCTTACCAGACAGTAGGTAGGGCCACAATGCCAAAGAGACCCTTAATGACTTCTCCTGTATAATAGACTGGCTATGAATTTAACGGTACATTTGAGATGCAGAGGTGGTGATCAATTTCCTGCTTCTAAACAGGTATGTAGTAAGAATAATTCAGGGGTGACATTCCCTCGTGTGTTTTTGCTGATACACTTCTCAAATCAATTCCAAAAATTGTCCCTGAAATAGTGAAGACTGAACTATCATGTATTCATTTTGCCACGTAGACACTGAAGACAAACAAAAGCACTTGGCTGAAACATGTTATAAGACCCTCAAAGCTCTCCAGAATATCCTGTGAGTCTAAATGAAGGGCTCCACTAAACAAAAACCAAACCCAAAAGAGTTTCTCTTGTGCAAGACAAGGAAATTAATTTGATGCCTTGAGATGCAAAGACAGGACATGGAATAAAAACACAGACCCTGGTTTCTCTTCCTTCTGCAGGGGGTGGAGGCAGAAATCTTCAGGTCCTGGATAGTTGTAGGGATGTCCTCTTTTCTCCTGTCTCTGTGGATGCTCCACTTTTGTCCTGGACTTTGTAGGCCGTGGTTTCAGAGATCAGGAAAGCTGGAGGATTTGGGCTGGCTGGGAATCCTTCTGGTCTGAGGCACTGTCAATGTTCAACATTGCCTGCTCTCCCTACCTAAATCAGCACTGTAATGGTCAGCCCGATTGGGAATGTTTAAGTCAGAATACTCTTCTGATCAAATAATTCCCTTTTTTAAGGAGAGATTTTCCCAAGGAAAGTGTCCACTTTGCCAACAAACAAAGAAACCACAACCCACTGAGGAAATCTAGCCTAATGGAAGAGGCTTGTTAATGGTTCTTATTAATGAGAATGGTGTTTTGTAGACAGACCCAAGAGCTGACATCAGGTCTGTACATAAAATGCTGGGCAAACACACCTAATTTCACTTGCAGAGAGTGTGAGGTTGACAGAGCCTTCCAAGAGGAAATCAGTCCTAAGCCAGTGTGTTTTCTTTTGATTCTTCCAAAACCCAATGTTTTCTGGAAATCCCTTCTGGAAAGAAATCACAGCTTTGTCTTTTCACACTCTTTTTGGATGGGAAAAAGTCAGAAACATGGAAAAGTCTGCACATCACCCAACTCTAGCCATATGATTTAGGATTACATGATTATAATCAGGATAAAACAAATTTCAAAGTGTTTTATGAAGTATTTTGCTCATTCTGTTTGTTTTGTTTTTCTGTAGGGAAACTGAGGCACAGCCAGGAGAACAGATTTGAGTAGGAGAGTTGCAGGGCTGTGAACAAAGTTCAGGGCTCCCAATTTCTGTCCAGCTCTCAAAATACAGGGCCGCTTACTACAGAGAGCATGGCCCTACTGGAAACATCTACACTGCCTTTGATAGCCGTACGTGAAAAGGCAACCAAGTCCATCAGACACTTGCACTCAAGCTGATAGCATCTCTTTGGTCTGTCCCATATGGCACCCACACTTGAGTCATAGGCAAACCTGAGTTTGCCAGCCCTCTCACATGCTGTTGTCCCTGTCTTTTACAAGGGCTTCCTGATATTTTTAGACTATTGAAGAGCCTGTAATAGACTATATCTATTTTTAGATATTTTCAACTTTTCTGAGCTACCTAGGCAGAACCCATTTCTGTGGTGGGACACAGTGTGGGCAGGACTTCAAATATTACAACAATTTGGCCTTCATACTCCAAAATAGATTCAGCTTAGTTAGCTACCTGTTAACATCGACAGGTCCCAAAAAGTACTGATCACATGGGGATGTTTTGAAAACATTGTACATTTAATACATCTACACAGCAGATGTCTGCCTGAAATTTCTGCTTGCCCAACAGCACAAATTCCTAAATGCTCAGAAATTTGGGAAGTAGCTACTCAGCAGAGTTGTCCGCCACCCAAAGTAGTAGGAGCAGCAGGTGTGATGGAGTTATATTTCATCAATGTGACATAAAACATAGCTCAATGACTTTATTTTAAATACTGTTCTTTCTAAAGCGTTCCCTTATAAAACTACAAGCATGGAGCTGTCAACTGGGGGAAAAGGATACCTTTAAATCTAGCCTGGCATGCATGTGTATATTTATTTTTATAAGTGAAATATAAACGGACATGCTGAGTTCCAAGTGCTTGATGGATAAAGGAATTAAATGATTTCATATATCTCTCTATATAAATATACAAAAAACTTTCCCCGATGGGTCACAGAGGATTTCATGTGGATGTGAACTCTGTTTACTGTTAGTATTAGGGAAATAGTGGCTTTTTAACAAGTTACTCATGCCTGGAAAAAATCCCAGTATTGCAAGTTGTCCTAGATTCTCTGCCAATTGTCCGTGGGAATCGTCAGGATGGGAAAAGTTCAGATGTGTTTTAAAGAACCAGCTTAATGGAAAATGGGAAGGAGAAAAAAAAGCTACTGTGTCAATCTCCTGGGTAAGAAGAAGTAAAATGTGATTTGACTGTTTTATTTCTTCTTTTTTCTTCTTTTTTTCTTTCCTTAATGCTTTTGGATTTTATTCTCACCCATGCAAAGAGTTTTGTTCAGGCCATTTGCCCTAATGAAAAATGGCTTTGCTTCAGTTCTTTGAGCAAAATCAACACCAGAGTCTCTCTCTATATCATTGGCGTGTAATTATAAACTCTCGGGATTCATTCTTTCGAGCCCGTCAGAGTGTTTAGTGTTGTGCAGATGCCCAGGGAGCCCTGGGCTCTGCCTTCAGGGATTTTACAATTCAGAAGTCGATCCCACATGCTTTTGCTTACCCCACCAGCATGCAAGGAGAGGGGCCGCAGCAAGCCGTGTGCTGGGGTGAAGGTTAGCAAAAGGGCTGAGGACCGACATCCCCCATGGGGCTCTTTGAGGAGAAAGAGTCAGCCCCTGCAGGATCCTCCCCCAGCACTCGCCCCCCCAAATTTCTCCAATAATCACTTTTTTTCCTGTTGCAACCAAGACTTTTAAAACTCAGGGCATTGATCCTGTCACTCCGGAGACCACCAAGTGACTAACAGTACTGGAGCGAGAATCCCTCATGGATGTCACATTTCAAGAAGCATTAACCCACTGATTTAGCTTTAAATAGCAATGGTGTTACAGAACATGTCACTAATTATTTGCTTTCCAGCAACAGTGTGGTGCCTTCTGGTACGTGCACACACAAAAAGATGAAGGTTAAGTAGGGGGCTTTCTTCAGCTTCGAATAGACACATTGTGTCATCGTGACACCCAATAAATCCACCCGCCATAGGGGGGAAGGACTGCGCTCTTCCACTTAAAATCCCAGGTCCAGATTTTTCAAACTCTCTTTTTTTCCCCTTTTTTTCCTTTTTTTCCTCCAGCAGCTTGTGCAGACACCCCAGCCTGAACCTTGCAAAGTGGAGGGGGTAAAAATCTAGAACCCATATCCGATCTCCGTGTCACACAACCAGCTTCAAAAACCCTATTTTGGAAACTAAAAGGAGCATCCAATATCATCTGGAAACAAGCTGTTAGTCTGGATGCATTTTTAAGATACAGTGTGGGGGGAAAATATGGATTTTGTTGCAGATCCAATATTTTTTTCTTCTCAAGACCTAGCCAAAAATTAGCTTCATTTAAAATAAGATTAGTCATTTATGGGAACTGGTCGTACAGTTTGGAAATTTTAAGGGAGTAGAGAAAGCAGCTTTCCAGTATCTTAAATATTTATATTTGAATAAAAAATTATTGAATACATCTAGCAGCTACAGAATTTGACATCATTATTTTTCTTACATAAACTTTTGCTAAACAATAGCACTGCATGTTCAAATTTCCCCCCCTCACTCCCTCACACCCCGGCACTAGTATTCCCTGATTTTGGGGGGTTAATTGCATTGGTTTTTTTCAACCACATTTTGGGATTGCAATGGGAGATGCTGTTAGTCCCACTCAGCATATTTTATATATATAAAACTGAGCTGAATTCTTTGGGGCTACTTTTGATTTATAGAGTTAAAGGGGTGAGGGGATTGCTTAGATGATGCTAGAACACAAAAAATACTCATTTGCTTGGGGGGATTTTTATTATGATTATTGTTATGTTTACTATTACTATTACTATTATTAGAACAGGAAACTAATTCTTCATGTGAGACAAAGCCTGTTACCATTTTCACACACACACACACAAAAAAAAAAAAAAAAAGCCCAGCGTCAAGCAGCCCAGGAGTCTGTGTCATTCGCATTGCACAGTTTTTATTTCCTTTTCTGGCCCCAGCTACGCAGGATTACTGTGTGATGTTTCTCCTCTGCAGCATGCCGCTGAAATGAATAAGATGCTGTTTATGACACTGCTCGCAAAGGGACATGACAGAGTAAGAACGTGATGCAGCCAGGTTGTGCAATATCCTCTCAACAGGGGCTGAGCAGGGGGCTGGGATTGCTACTGCTTCTGGGGAAAGGGATGGACTCGCCGAAAACTGCTGCCGATGCTCAGAGCATCCTCCCGCACGAAGCTCAGCACAGCAGTGAGGCAGGGCCAGGCAGGGTGCTCCGAGCTTTTGGAGGAAGGTGACATTCCTGCAGTGGCTTCAAATAAGTGTAGCAAGAAAGGTTGAGAGCAGGGAAATTTATTTTCTAACTACACACAGCAGCAGGCTCAGAAGTTCCCAGTGGCTGTCACACAACGAAACCTTGCTTAGAGAAGGGGCTGTTGACGCTGTGATATCACCTTGCCTATTTTTGCCATATCAGGGATGACATAATTTGTCACCTGTATGCAATTTGTGGGGCACTTTTGTCACAGGTCATTTCTGCTACTTAAAAACCAACATTAAAAAATAGAGCCAGGCAGATAAGATGGTTGGTGGTAAACCTCACAGGAGTCAAAACCCTGAGAAGCAGGTCTCCAGATAACTAAGTCTCACTTTTTCCACTGAAATTTTTATTATTATTTCAGTGCTGCCAGATATCCCTATTATTTGTTATTTTTAATGCATTAGTGAAGAGGAGCAGAGCCACAGACAATTCCAGGGAATTTCTGTGCCTTCCTTTTTATTTGGCTTTGGTATGAAATGAAAAGTTGTTAGTCTGCAAAAAACACACTTTCAACCAGAAAATATGTGCAGCTGAACAAAAAAAAAGTTGTACTGTGAAACATCAAAATATTTCCTTTTGATTTTGCTTTGTCATTTTTAAAATTACATTTAGCATACATCTTGCAATTTTCAAACCCTCTTGTCTGTAAAATGTCGAATTTTTCCACCTGAAAACATCAAAATGGATTTTATTTTTTTTCACCTGAGTAAGATATTTAGACAAAAATACTTTCCCTTTCCCACTAACCCTTTCCCACTAATAATTTGACAGCTTGGAACAATGAAAAAATTGTTCAGTGAAAATTATTGCTGGACATTTTGAAGTCTTTTATCTGGATCAGAGACCTGCTGTGTGGGGTGCAACTCTGAGAGTCTTGTCTTGAAAACAAAGTGACCTGTTCATCAGCTGGTGTTTATACAGAAAATTTTCAACCCAGGGGTCAAAATCAGAAGTACATTAGAGTCAGCATTTGTTTACTGGCAGAAGATCAGTCTGTAAAATAGTGGTTGTGTAGATTTTCAGCAGCTTCAACTATTCTTTTGACTTTTATCCAGACTAGTAACGGGTGTCCAGGTTTCCAGCTGAGTGTTCAATGCTGGAAATACTTTTGCTCTCCAGCATTGCTGCCTTGCCTGCCCTGGCCAAGGCACGCACAGAGCACAGCCACTCAAAGGCATCTCTTCCAGGAGGAGTTCCCAGCTCAGGACAACCTCTGTCAACAAACAGTGATTTCCAATGGCACAAAATTCATAATCTTCCATTAAAACACCTTGCTATGTGAGCATTCAAACACTTTAAAGAGGAGAACCAAACCCCCTTTTTACTTTGTAGATGGTGGGGGTGTTCCCATCACAACCTGCCTAATAAAAGCCCCTACCAAGGCTTTTGCAAGGCTCTAAGATTAATATTGATATAATGTCTCTATATTTCTACTTGGCACCTGTTGAATTGTTGTACTTGCCCATTAGCACTCCATTTAACATCAGAAGTCAGTTAATAAATTCTTCCTTCCTGCATAGGAAATTGACTAAAAGACACAAAATTAGCTTTTAAATTTTAAAGAATTAAGATCTCTACAACTCACTTTTTCCCTTTATTACATTACCTTGAAAATGAGTGTCAGGCTGCATTCTCAGCAGTGCTATAACCTGGTAAGATCCTTTTGCCTTTCAGCCCTTGCATTTAATGGATGGTGCGGGGGAACAATGTGCATCTTTTCTCAGCCTTTGCCCTGGGGCAGTTCTCAGGAAAAAGCCCGGCTTGGCCAATTGTCCAGGCCCGAGGCCTAAGAGGTCAGCGAGTTCAGGCTTTTGTGCTGGGATGGTCTTCTTGGATTTCTTTACAGTCTTTGTCTGGTAACAGATAAATAACTGTTGGTTTGGGGTTTTTTTTTTCCTCTCTTCTGCAAACAAAAAGGAGTATCAGCCCCCAAAAGGGTAACAGAGTAGAGAGGGAGATACTTTCCTTCTTGGACAGTTTTTGTCATCTTTATTTTCAGATCAAAAAAGACAAAAGATCATTAGAAACATCAGTTAGCTATTTTGACATTTTAGCAGCTAATCCTGGCTTTGTTTGTAAAGTCTTTCTGAGAGACAGACTATATACTGGGACCCCAAACCACACATTCATCACTACGTATGAATGTTCAGATCTTGATTTTGGTCTAATGAGAGAAGCTCCATAACTGCAGCAACAACATCAGCCTGAAACTCCAAATTGAAATGAAGTAAACTTTGGGCTTGGTGCCCAAGCCACCTCCAAATTTCCCAATTTCTTTCCATTCCTGTTTCCACTACAGAAACAGGATTATTGCAGAAAAATTATTACAGTCAGTCAGCCTGTCTCTGATAAGATGTTACATATTCAAACTTCAAAACAAATTGCTTTAAAATTTAGCTATTTATATGAAAAAGAAAGTTAAAAAAGTTAGATATTCAGTGTTTGGGTGGGACGTGGAGGCTGAGGAGAGGCTACAGATGCAATTAAATACAGTACCAGTGTAATACAGACACATAATTACTGCTGGTGGACATCTTTATTTCAATTTTACTTTTATCTTCTTTTGTTTTTAATGGCTGCCTGTCTTGCCAATAGTGTCTCTTTTATCAAGCAGTCTTCAAGGATATAGGTGAATCCCACTCGTCTCGCTCTTGGGAATAACCTTATTTACCATTTACTAGGCACTCTCAGCTCACGCTTCTCTTTAGTCCAGCCAAAGTTTTGGGTTAAAAGAGGAAGGTTTGGCAAACCCCCGTTACTCCATGGCCTTGTTGTTGAAATCATAGAAGTCCAGAACCAGGGTGTGGAAAGCCGTATTGTATAAACACCCTAATGCATGACACATGACTAAGTGATAAATCCTGACACGTTTACAAAACAAAATGAAAATCTTCATTTGTCTTTAGGAAAGGGAAGTGCTCCCACGTGTTTAGACATCTGCACACTCAACATGTGGCAATTATTGCGCTGAGGAATTGGAGCACTTAACTGCTGTGGCAAATTACGGCTCTAGTGATCAGTACCTTCTCGACACCACAAACAAAGCAATTGGTGGTTTTAGGTCTATTCAAGTTGAGGGATGCTTCTGAATAGCTTAATCCCATCAATATAGATTTACCTCCAGCCCAAGCAGTATCAGTTGTTTCCCTTTCGTTTCCATTTCATTTGACTGTACATAACCATCGTATCCTAAAGCAGTTTGTAAGCCCTACTTTTGTATGTTTGCTTAAGTACTGAAATTAAATACACATAATGAAGCCATCTGCAATGAGCAGAATTAATAACTGGCATACCATATTGCTCTGAGATTGTTGACTATACAAACACATAGTACACACACACCCCGATCTCCAAAGAACTTGGCATTTCTCAAAACTTTACAGTGTTTGTTTGAATGTATCCCAAATTCATAGTTCCCATGGGATTCTTATTTACTTAGACTGGAAAACTCTCCACTAAGTTTATCTCATAAAATAATCTTTTAGGCTCCCTGTAAAAGGTCTTCTATTTTAAACAAAATTTTAAAAATGCAACGTAATATACACTTTAAATAATTTGTTTGGGAAAATGGTCAAATGGGGATTGTAAAATGCCAGAAATTATTTATTGCAACGATGATTCCTCTTGTATATCTGGATATATCAGTCCCACACATATGAAGCATCGCTAGCTACGCCTTTCAGAGTTGCCAATGTTTGTTTGTGGGTGCACAGTGCTCCAGTGCACGGTTGTGATGACCTGGTATTATCTCCCAGGATTTTCTGTGAAAGCAAAGAGAAGCTAAGAAGCAATCAACACTGGATTGTACCTGTCTTCTATACAAACATGTAAGGATCGGATTATTAATGCCTTCTCAGGCGAACCTATGTTTGTCTTTATTTCACAAGCAATTTTCATATCAGACTGAAAAATCAGAAGAAAAAGCTCTGCTGAGGCAAGGTTAAACTGAACTTAGCCTTTGAACTTTTACCAAGAATGTAAAATTAAGTTTAAATTCACTTTTATGGAGTGACCTCTTTTGACAAATTATGACATATATGCACACACACACAAGTACATGCAAACACAAATATACTTACATAATCCAATCAAAACATCCATTTAAATTACCATTAATGGATTGCACATTCCCACATTTCCTTATAAACTGAATGTCACAAAGTGATAGTGCTTTGGTAGCAATTGTATTATATCAAGTTTCTTTTCAGGTTACCAGAGGAAATCTAGGGTTTTCAGTACATTTTAAGAGGAGGAACAGAAAAGAAAGTTAGTCTAAAATTAGTCTAAAATTGACATTTGTTATTTTTTCATGCTGATTATTACAGTGGCAAAGGGACAAGTGAAAATGTGCTATATTGTATTAGGAACTCTACAAACAGAGAATTTGAGTCTGTACCCTGAAAAGCTCAGAATCTAACAGAAAGGGATAAATAACTCCAATTAAATAAATATCCATTCAGGTCCTTTGTTTTGTGGGTTAGCTTGATTATTTATATCCTTCTGGGTTAAAAGAGAGTTGTTTATCTATTTGCTTTTATCAAGTTAAAAAATATCTTTTGAGAAAGATTACCTGGTTTCCCCAGGGGATTAAAAAAAAAAAACAAAAAAAAAACCAAACCACAACACATTGTAGCCTTGGAGCAAGTAAATAGAAAAGTAGAATAGGAAAATAAAGGAAAAAGCAAATTTGGCCTTGAAGGTATCAAAGCTCTAGTGACAAGTGAGAGGTAACAAACAGTGTAGGAAATTGCAGCCGTGGTTTAGAGTTTTCTTTTCTTCATTCCATCATTTCAGACTCTCTATTTCCTTTTGTTGACGTGAATTATCAAATGCCCGGGGCGCACACCAGGCACCTGTTGCCTTATCAGATTGGCAGCGAGATCTGACTCCCTAAGAGGATGTCACCGACACCTCTTCTCACGACCAGGAGGAGGTGTGCTGGGATCAGCATCACCCCACGCCAGTCACAGCAAGGTGTCCTGGGCCCACCTAAGAGGAGTTTCACTTAGATGTGTGGGAGAAGCTCAGCTCCTGACCACAGCAAGCCTGCTAAAAGCCAGACCTACTTTTTGCCAAAGTGGTTGGGAAGGCTTTTTGTTTCTCACAGAAAATCATCCAAATTCTGGGGTTTAATTTATATATATATATATATATAAAATATAATGCTTTGGGGCTGTTACTAACTGCACAGAAATAAATCACTTTTTGTAAATCTACTTAAGCTGTTGGCTAGGGAACAATTTTCTGTTTGTCACAGTTAATGATGTGCGTGGACCTGAGAAAGCCCTCTTTGGGCCTGCTAAATTATTTGTCATAGCAAAGCTGTGTCACCACTGGTACATCGTGCCGTTTCGCCCGCAAACATCTGTGTTTCAGTTGCTCTTCCTGCTGCTGAGAGCATCTCTGTTGCCCTCGTGTGCATTAACACCGTGCCAAGGAGGCAGTGATGCAGCCAGCTGGGCCAATGCACGCTCAAGCAGAGCTCTTAAAGAGCAACCAGGAGGCCTTTGTACGGGGGGCTACAAAGGCTCTTTTTATTTGTAGCCCTTCTCAACACAACCAGCTCATTGCTGATGCTGCAGCAATTGCAGACTTTCCTCCAGGCGTGGCGTCACTGGGCTGAGCATTGCCCTGGTGCGATGCAGAGCCCCGGAGCTGATAAGTTCTGTATCTTCCCCCCCCAACCAGCAAAAACCCCTGCAGGGGCTGCATCAAGGGGGATGTCTTGCTGGGACCCCTCCTAAGCATGGAGTATAGCCCGTAGGCCTGGAAAGGGAAGACAAAAGGAGTCTCAATGCCCCAGCAGTTACCACTAGGCTGATCCCATATGGAGATCCCATCATGATGCCCCATGAACAGGATTTTGGGAACCCCTCCTCTAAGGGACACCTTTTGGTGGAGCAGTTATCATTAACAGCTAAAGGAGGTCATTGGCACTGTTTATTCAGCACATGAGGGTATCCTACTCAGGCTAATGTGAGGAGATTCCTGTCTTTATTTGAAGTGATGCATGGTAGGTAAGCATTTTCCAAAGGGGGAAAAAAAATAATAAAAGGAGAAAAGATATAAAATCAAACACCCAAACAAAGAAAGGAAATAAAATCAGGGCCCTTAATCTTCCTGACATAGCCAGAGTATTGACAGAATTTCCCAACAGTAGATCCTTTACATAAATGCATAGCAGCAAGTGAATTGGGATGCATTTGCAGTACTGTGTGCTCACCATGTCTGTGTGTTGGGTCCCCTGCCTCCCTCCATGCTCTATTTTTCCTTAGGGGAGGGATGGAAAATGCCAAAGAACTTGCCCGGAGCATGGCTACAGGAAAATAAAACCTGCATCTGTAAAAAGGAATACTGCTTTTTCACCTGAGGATTGCATGGGCAGGCAAAACAACCACGTGCAATTTGCACATTCGTAAATTGTGCAGAGAGCCATGGCAAGGATGCTCAAGAGGTGCAAGCCAAACAGGGAAGATGTGCTTGAGTGCTTGAGTTTCACCAACATTTGGGAGTTTCACCGAGTTTAAGTAGCCTGGTTTGATAAGAACAGTTTGAGCAAAATCATTAATTTACTTAGGAACAAGGGGAGAATGACTTGCATCATCCTTTTGCTAACTCCAGAAAAAATATACGTTTAACTAAACTGAGTGGCACTGATTTAAAACGAATGTGAGGAGAATCATGCCCAATGGGTTTTAAATTTTCTATTAAAATGCTTACTTGCATTTCCTCAATAAATACAGTCTATTTTAACGCATGGGAATTAACCTCTTTAATGGTGCATGCTTCCTTCTGGTTGATGTGGGAGCTGGGTATTGATGTGTGGGTAAAGATTATGTACTCGCTTCCATGGGACTGGAGCTGAGTGCAGTCTGGGGGGACTGCTGGGAGCTTTATGGCAAGCAAAGAAATTCCTCAACTGCTCTTCACTATATTGAGGAAAACCCAATTAAATCTGACCAGAGACAGCTATAATTTTCTGTCCTGTTCTTCTGATATTATTACTGTGCTATATTTTTTCACTAACTTCCTCCACCTCCCACCCTCAAGGGTAGCATGTCTATATATTTCTGTTTTCTACAGTTACACTATGTTTGGGACATGTACTCACCCCTTCTTCCCGGAAAAGCTCTGCATCATGGACAAAGAAAAAAATTAAAATAAAATTATGATATATCCCTAATGTTTTGCAAACCTTTGTGGGTCTCAGATTTCCATACACATCACTGTAATTTTCCTTCATTCAAATAGCAGAAGACTACAGGACTTAAGAAGGGTGCTAAAGGTCTCAGTTTAATTTGGGTAAATTTGTAATAACTTCTGCAATTTCTCACATGTAGGATCAGACCTGCCATTTTTTTGTAATGATTGAAAGCAAATCTGGATGGTCAAACACACAACTTCAGATAAAATCATACATAAACCCTAGCAAAAACTGGATTGGCAGCTAAATTTTATATATGGTCTTTATCTCCATCTTGCCTCATGTTTTTGAACTCGTAGGAAATTGGTGACACTTAGAAGCAGATGTGAGTTGAGTGAATTGGCCTTATTTGCAGTAATAAGAAGGAAATGTGCGAAAATGAGAGCTAAAAATCTTCCCTAAGCAATCCCAAACAAAACATTTGACTCTCTCTGGAAAAAAAGAGAAGACAACATACACATGACAGATGTTGGTTACATTTTTAGTCACATCACTTAATGCATCAGCAGAAGGAAGTCAGAAACTATGGAGCCAAGCACAGCAAAGGATCAGCAGAAAAGTGTGTAAGGTGGCTCGATTACCAAAATGTTTGAAGACCCAGGACCGTATTTCAGTGAACTTGCTTAACGTCAAAGTGAATACCTTGTGAAAAAGTGAGTTTTCATTATTAATCCCAAAGTTTGCTCTGAAACCTTGGATTTATTCAAACCCCAATTCTACAGCCAAACTCCAGAAGTGGAGGTCCACATGTAACAAAGCCAAAAAGGAAAAAAGTTGTATTGTGCACCAACTTTTGAAAAGTGCAAATGAAAGGCAGGAGATGTTTCCATCTCCAGTCACACATTGTAATTCATTCCTTTTTCGTAGCAGTTTTAGAAAAATGGACTTTAACTTGCAGAAAAATGTAATCCCTTTCTTTCTGTTGAAAGATAAATTCAGATGTGTGGATTGACGGTGACAGCATGCCTGGCCTAGCGCAGTCTGCCCATGGCACTAGGGCTGTATATTTTACTCCTTCATGGTAAGGGCAGTTGAGGTATCACATAAAGAGTTTGCTAAAGAAGACCTTCACATGCTCTCCCAGGAAGAAAGCCAAAGGTCCTATTTGCCTAGAATGGATCGATCAGATCTTTGTATATCTAGTTTAAAGGATACTATCCTGATAACTTTGCCAGACTTTGCATTTTCCATATTAAAGGTGACCCAGAGCCCAGAATTTAATTCACCAATAAAAAGATGTAAACAATCAGTTAAGCAATTTCGGGGGGAGGGAAAAAAAAAAAATCAACAACAACCCCGCACATTTGGCTATTAGAGCAATTGAAATTAAAAATTATTGTTTTCTTCCTTTAATTTAGGAAATCTCATTATATTTATAGCTGATGTCACAGCAAAAACTTTTACTGAGAGCAGCATCGATTAAAAAAAAAAAAGCAGCCACACCAGGTGAATGGAACAATAATAAAATATCCCCCCCTAAATATTACCAAGTTCTCATCACATATCCCAGGATTAAGCTGTGTGAATGGGCAACAGGAAAAACCCAGGAGTATCCGATTACAGGAAAGAGCTGCTATTTATTTATTTAATTTCCACACCCTCACCACCACCACCCCCCTGCCCCCCCCCCCCCCCCTTCTTACTCTGGAAGGGGAAAAAAAAAAAAGCCCTTGTAACCGACTCCAAGAGCTGCCCCTGCTTGGGAGTTTGAACACAGGAGGAACAAGATAAATTCCTCAAAATTCTAATTGGGGAACAGTTGACTTAATTGGTGGCCATTTGGCAGACAATGGGAAAGGAGCCCTGGCTGGCGCTGATGGCACCCCAGGGGGATATAACCTTGCAACAGGCCAGAAAGCTCTCAGGGACAGATTGTTTCCTGAGAAGAAACCATGAGACTAAGGGTTGGATTAACCCTCCAACTGTCAAGCTTTATTAGGAGTAATCAGGCTAGATATAGCAAGGGTTAAACACAGGAAACTGAACTGGCAATGATGTCATATGTCTCTTTAAAAACAAGGAAAGCAAGGAAAGGAGAGAGAGAAGGACTGGGGGAAGAAAATACATCTAAATGAACCACAACCTAATTCTTTCTGGTTCAGATGAGGTATCCCCTGGCTGTTGGCTTTGCCCGCCCCACAGTGTTGCACATCACCTGCTCAGAGTTTCTGCCTTTCCCTGGGTTTGCAGGCTGTACTTAATTCCCGATGGCTTCTTTTGCACAAGCCGGAGTTAGCACTGAAAATAAAGTGTTGCTGGTTTCTAAGGGCCTGATCCTGCACTGTGCTGAGCAGCCAGAGCTAAAAGCCCAGAAAGGATCAGATATTTAAAGGTGCACAAAGAGCCTTTAAAAGTGGCTTTGTGCCTCACTCCCAGGGTGTGCAGATTTGCAGAGAGCAGGTTTATTAAATCAGCAGATTAAATCAAAATTAAATCAGCTCCCAAAATTTTGGGATTTGTAAATCTGAGGCAGCCTGAGTACTTGTAAAAACCCCAGTGACCACTCCTGTTCCTTGCACGCCCCAACCCAGAGCCTTTCCCAGTTGGTCCCTTCTGGCCAGGCTGTGAGTCAAATTTTCTGGATGGAAAGAGCACTTTGTCATGAGAATATTTTATTTAGGTACCTGAGTTCTTTAGCAAACACATCAAGAGCATCCCATCAGCTCAGCTTTCATCTTCTTCAATGCATAAAATGGCAGCATATTTATATTTGTAACACATGTGTACAGCAGAAAAGAAGGAAAGAGGGTCTGTATTATGTGTATATTATTTTCATGATTTAAAATAGAAACAATTAACCTCAGGGTCAGGCATTCCCAGGCAGTTAATGACCACCTGGATTAAAAGCCCTCAGCTTTGCCTCAGGCCCTCAACTCCTGCAGTCAGTCATTAACTGCTGGAGATTCCCCTCCTGTCAAAAATCATTGTTTAATTATAAAGATGGGACTGAACCCAAATTGTCACTCTCTTTTGCCCCTGAATTTTGGAAAAAGTCAGAATTTAAATTCAGATCCAAGCGTTGCTGTTCAGGGGCATCTCTGCTTAATTATAAACCTATCAGTTAATTACTGGCTATAAATTTCTGACACCCAATTGGTTATTCGACAGCTTGCTCACACTGTAGCAGAGCCTGTGTTTTGGTCAGAACAGAGTGTCCATGGCAACCCACTGGCCAATATGGGGAAAAGGTAATTACTGGACTTATTTCTCTAGTTTCTTCATCAAAGTTCCTGCCAAACCCTGTTCAAAGTAAGCAATGTTGCCCTCCACTTGGGGAGCTTCTTGCCTGCTTCTGTCTGGGACTTAAAAATCCTCCGTTTCCCTCAAATGCGGCAACAGGTTGTTACTTCCAGGAATTTTTCTTGGTCACTGTTGCTGAGATCTGAACAGGTTAAAGATGCCAAGGGCAGCAAGGGGCTCCAGTCCCTTCTCTTATCATACCAGGCTTGAGGTCACTGCCCTACCAACTGCGAGCCTCCAGCAAAGCCAACAGCGTAACTAACTTTTTTCTCTATTAAACATTCCAAGAAAGAAAAGACCAAAACTATAATTAAAAAAAATATTTTTTTTGTTAAAAAAAGAGAAGAGTAAAGGATACCTGGGCATGTGAAGTATTTCACCTGTGTTTGAAACCAAGAGAGGAACCGCCGGCTGAATACCCACTGCGGAGGGTTGACCTTTACAATGGAAGGTTGCAGAAATCCAATTTGATCTGTAGTCACCTGTCTGCCTCTGCCCCTTTCCTGAAATGTCAATCTTGCAGGGAAATTTGGTTATATAAGAGAAGAAAAATCCTCGTAGGCAAAAAAAAGAAACTGCTCTTAAATATAGTCCTTTCAATTCATATTCATTTCCAGTTAGTGCAGCAAAGCAGGCCACAAGGCTTCTCCATCGAGGAAATTTGAATGGAAGTTGCTCGTACGGATGTAGTCAGCAACTGCGTAGTTCAGTGGAGATTTTTAATTTAGGACTAAGAGAGAGAAATTGCCAGCAACAGATCCAATGCAGCGTGCAACACAGAATTTAAAGGGGGAAAAATGTGTGAATAGCATTGTATATCATTTGGAAAAAGCAAATAGTGTGTTTGATTCTCACTATATTTCAGCAATGTAATTGAGCAGACATATGTTCAAAAAGGGTTCAGGTACCAAAATAGTGCCTCAGCACTCTGCAGGCACCGAAATCTGAAATCCAAACTCACAAGCTGGGAACTCCTGCCCAAGCAGGGATTGAGTTGTCCTGAAAATCCCCCAGGAGCTCTGCCCAGCCCAAGCTGAGCAGGTGGGACTCTGCCACCCTGCCTCTCCCCTGGATGCTGCGTTGCTCTGAACCAAGGCAGCAAAGATTAATACAGCAGGGAGAGGATTCAGGGCGCCAGCTCCCGGGAGGATCGAGGCATCAGTTTGCTGCCCTGACTCAGGCCATCTCATGATACACCTATTCTTTGCTTTTCTAATTATTATTTAACTAATCAGCAAATTATTTGATCAGAAAGTAGAGGTTTGATTTTTTGATTTGATTTTTGATTTTGAGTTTTGCTTTGAGCCTGAATTTCCCCAGGGTTTTACCCAGGTGCCAAAACCTGGCTGAAACCCTGCCTGCTTCCCCTCTCCCCTCTGTAGCTAGCAGCTAAAGCAGATCTAAAAAAACCAGGATCACACCCAGACTGATATATTGTCTTTGTTTTCCTGTTGCCTGGCAGTCCAAGCAAAGTCGGGTCCCTGAGACTTGATCCTTACAATTTGCATTCTCAGTGTACAATCCTGCCTGGCACTTCCCATCTAATAACTGCGCCTTTTGTTTATCTATAATCCACCCCTGTCACTGTATACCTGTAGTGCACCTTTATCTCTAGGCCTCGTATCTCCTGTACAGAGACCATTCAGCCCTGGGGCTTGTCAGTTTTATGATTCATGGGTATATTGTACCTAAGATCCTACAAAGAAGGTCTTGAAGTAATTTAAAAAAAAAAAAAAAAAAAAAAGGAAAGAAAACAGGTATTTCAGATGGCATGCTGTGTGAAAGAAATCCCTTATTGACTAGTCTAATCTTGTATAATGTAATCTAATAATAAAGCCTGTTCCCAGAGGTACTGCTCAATAGATGTTATAGTGTTAAAACATGTTTTATGCTGTGTTCTGAAACATATTAAGTGTAACAAAATTGTCCAGCTACTTCTTACATACCAGCTACTAAATATGGCATGAATGCTGTCAATAAAGCAAGCAGTTACTGTATTTTAGATTTCTCTGAGGCATAGGATTCAGTTATACTTTCAGTAATCAATTAATTGGCTGCTCATTACGGCACAGATTGCTTGCAGCCTTTCAGGCTATGCTCCCTCTCTGTGCTGGGACTGTGCAGAGCATCCTGCACGCTGGGGCAATCGGTCCAGAGGATGCCAGGCCGCTGCCTGCTGCTTTAGGTGCACATCATCCCTCTGGGAACCGCCTCACAGCAGGGCTGGACAGAAAAGGCCCTGTGCCACTGTGCAATGCAATCCTCCGAGGCTTGAGTGCCTAAATTTTACTCAACACACTGAAACAGTTGAATAGGATGTGCAATGCTTCAGGCTCTCCTTATCTCCCTATCTTTTGGAGCAGCCTTTGCCTCAAGCATCATATCAGATTCTTGTCTTGGACCTAAGAACATAAAAATATTTTTCCGGTGATTCTCTCCATAAAGAAAAGGAAGGAAAACTGTGTTCCCGACTCACACTGTTGACATAATGTAGTGACAGAGATGCCACACAAAGAATTGCCTGACCAAAGGGATATCCAGCCGTGGGCTGGGATGCACTGCAGGGATGGGAATGATACGCAGGGGGGGGAAAAGCAGCAACTCCTTCAGCTGGGCTCATGCCACTGGAAATGGCCATGTAATGACACCCCAACCACCGCTCATCCTAAAAGGTACCAAACAGCACTGAAACAGCAACGTTCCTCTGCGTGAGGAGGGGATCAGTGCCTGCTGCCTGCAACCCAGCCTGGGCAGAAATTTCCAAGTGACCTCAATGACAAAAGGATCTGTCTTTTGGAGATGCTTTTCAAACTCCAGATCCCACCCTCTTTCTCAGTACATGAATTTTCTTTGAACAGCTGCTAGTTTTTTCAGTGTAGTCACAGATTAGAAATTATATGTCTGGGGTCTCTTATGATTATTTTTACTGGGTGTGTGAATCACACAGAGTTGTTTCCGTTCTTTGATTAAATGAGTGTGACTCTTAGAACCAAGTTTTTAATAATAAATGTTGTATTTACAAATTCATAATTTGCAAATACTCTCCAGACTTCTTTTAAATTGCTGTTTTCATGGAGACTTCTCTCAGCAAACTGACTTGTACAAGTTTGGTTTTATTTGTAGAAAGCAGACACAAAATAGGAGTGAAGGTAAGAAAAGATAATGCTGTTAGGGCTTTTTCCCTTGAATGAAAATCTTGGAAAATTAGTTGTTAATCCTGTTATAGGTGTAGGGAAGATTCAAAAATAATTTTATTGTTGTCATAGAAATGACAAATTAAATCTAATATATTTGGACAGTAGCAATACTACTGACAGTAATATTATACTACTGATAGATTTTAATAGCAATAATCAGTACAAATATTATTAGTGATTTAATTGCCTGATCTGTAGATATATTGTACACACACTAGAAATTAGTAAAATGGCGAGCAGAATTATGTACTGACATCTATATTTTCCATATAATCATCATAAAAGCACACATGGACTCTATGCGAAAAGGTATACACATTCTCCTGAAAATTATGCCAACAATTGTTTTGAAGTGCCACAATATGTATTGTTTGTTCCAGACCTGAGAAATAGAAGAGTACTGGCCATGAACAAATATGAATAATTAAAACAGATTCTCAGCATATTTTATATATGCAGTTGCTACTAGCATGTGAGAAACATTGCCTTAAAATATGTGATGTATCATGACACAATTAGCAATTATTTATCACAGTAACAATGCAAATTGTGTCCTCAATATGCTTAATTGTATATTTAAATTAAATACATGCAGTCCATGTAAAGTAGAAATCAATCAATATATTGTAATTAATATAATCATATCTCTCTAGAGGTCTGGCATGTGTGTTAGATATAGACGGAGATGCAGATTGTATAGCTTCTTAATACAACAAGACGTTCATGTGGTGGGAGGGTCTGAAATACAGACAGTAAATACAGGTATCTATTAAGTAATATTAAACACAGGTACATCGTTATGGACCATGAAATTGCTAGCCTTTATGTAGTCCCAGCCTCTTTTCAGAGTACAGTGGAATTATCATGCTAGAAAACATTATGTGTTGACATCCAATTGGTACTTAACAATAAAACAATTGCTTATTAAATCTAAATTAAATCCTGTTTAAGATAAATTTAATTTAAAGTGTGGCTTAAATGGCTCACAAGAGTGACAAATGCCCTGAATGAAGCAGTCCCAAATCGTTTGTACCGCTTTATTATTTCAGCCAGCTAGCAGTTTATTATTTTTGTATTATTATTTTAATTTACTGATATCCCGTCTGCTTGCATAGAGCTATTTGAACAACCAGAACTACAGAGCTGTCAGATGCTTTCAATTCTAACCCAGGGCTGCTAACATTCCTCAGAAACTTTCGCAAGCAGAGTCATTAACATCATTTGACCATTTCATTTCAGGATTCATTTTACACAGCTGGAGCTGAGCTGTTCTGTGAATAAGACATGCCTATAATTGACAAAACACAGGACTGACCCTGAGCCAGCAAAAAAAAATATAATATGTTACTTACATCAGCTAAAGGTGCTTACACTTTTGGAGTCTCTTGCAACAGATTTTGTTTTCTCTGTGTTGGTTTTGTTTTGATTTTGTTTGTTTGGGTTTTTTTTCGGAAAAAAAAACAGCTGCAAAATAATCCTTATGCAGTGTATACTTTAAATAGTACCCAGTAATAATCTATAACTGATGCAAGCTCTCTGGGCACGGTTACCATCACAATAACATTTTAGATTCTTTCTTAAAAAAGTGACTTTTCCTCCTTAAGCAAAAAATCAGACAGGTATGGTCTGCATTTTATATTCTAGTGAATGGAAACCCTCAGCACTCCAATTCCCTGAAAATTTTCCACATTGATTTGTAACCTTTGGGGGAAAAATTCTTAATTCTCCATGGTTTCTGATCACTTAGGCTTTTCTGGGCTTGGGTAACACAGCATGCCACATGTTTTCCTAACAAATTGCATTCGGACACTTTCCGACACTTTCATTATTTTAACTCAGGTAATAATTAGTCACTGTCAGAGCTAAGACTTAGGTTGTGCAAATCAGAATAAATTTACCTTGCTGTAGCAGCAGTCACAAATGAAGCAATAAATTAGAAATAGCAAATTGTTACGGACTTAAGAGATCACAACTCAGAATCACTACCTGAAATCCAGGAAATGTTACAGCGCTGCCAAGATTTCCTTGAGAGCTTAATTTTTCCAGATAACTTTGTGTTTTGAGAATGTTATTGCAAAAAGCCCTGGAGATATTATACTCACGACATTCCCTAAGAAAACACAACGGGACTCTGCTATTGCAAAAAATAAAATGACCGAAGACTGTTTCTTATTAGTATGAAATGCATGTCTTTTGAAGGTCTTCAGGGTTCAGAGTCTCTCCCCCTCCCAAGCTTCCCTCTCCCTTATCCTTACAGTTTGTATAGATTAAATGCATAGTGCAACCCCATGGGTTCTCTGTTGTAAAGCTATGTCTAATATGAGGCCACTAGACACTGTCACATAAAATCCATTAAAGTCCATCAGATGCACTGTCTTGGTAACATTCAGCTCATTGTCATTGGGCTGCTGCAATGAAGCATAGAGTGCCTGCTTTGAAACTTGATTAAAACAATTCATTAAAAGTAAGGCAACTAATCAGAACACAAGGGTTGTCTTCATGGGACTTGAAAAGTTCATTAGTGCCCCCACTATGAAAAACAGGAGCAGGAAAAAGAAAGAGGCAGAAGAGAGAAAGAGAGAGCCCTTCTCCTCCTCCCCTCCTTTTTGAGCTGATATCTAGGGGCTGGGGAGCCAGTGTCCTTCCCTAGTGCTTTAATTGGTTTGATCTGATCCTCCAGCATCGTCCGGAAGCCTTTGTTTGGAATTGTTGGTCATTATGGTTTGGTGCCTCTTTTTTTCATTTTTTTTAAATAACTATAGAAATGCTACCAGGCAGTTTTTCTCCTGATTTCACCTCTCTCACCAAACCCACCAATTTCATTACACAAATGCCCTTCTGTACAAAAGCACAAGGAACAACAAGAAACAGCAGCTCAGACTCTTTTACAGTGAACGCTTGGCTTGTTTTCTTTCAAAAATCTCCTCCAATTTAATTTTTAACCCCCCAAAATAAAAACATTTGAAATTGAAAATTGTTTTGAATTTGTCAGAACAAAGCAGTTCTAGAAACCATAATTTATGCTTTTGAATTGCCAGAAAAATATTCAAATTCGTCATTTTCTTTCTGAACAAATTTCTTTTCTATTTCAAAATGAAAACAGCTCCAATAAATGAGTGTATTTTGGCCAAGCTCTGGTTTTGACTCTAAAATTCTGACTGACCTGTCTGAAACTCATCAACATGGGTACCTGAGCATAAATATGATCTTTCTTCAAAGTGTCATTAAAAAGAAAAACAAAAACCCTCACACAAATGACATCAGTGTGTAGAGGCTGCTTTCTAGCACTCTCACACAGTGTTTGAGGATGCAAGAGGCTGCTGCAGGTCTGGCATATCATGTCGGCTGTTTGCAGAGGTGCGCTAGCTCCTAATCTGAACAGGTAAATAGCAGTAAATTCACAGAGCCTATTTCACCGGTGTTAATGTTCTTGTGAATAGTAATAGCGGAGCACCACTCCAGACATCCTTCAGGAGGGCTGTGATTTACGTGATATGGGAAAGGTCTATTCTCTTTGTTCAATATAAACCATAAACAAAATTTGTCCAAATGACTATTATGAAAAGTAGCTTCACAATATTGCATGAATCTTTCCACATCCTATATCTTAGCTAAAGTTTATGCCTGGAAGATGGACTACTTGTATTGCAGGAACTCTATAGATTATCTCCATTACCGATTAAAGAGACTGTCTTTTTCCGTGCCTCCTGCCTATCCATTTGTTACCTCCTTAAATGAGTGAAGGGTCTTTTGATTAAAGGGTTCTTTGCTCAGGAAACCACCGTATTTGCAAACACAAATGCATATATACACTCTAATGAATAATGAAGGTTATTTATTGCTTGTGCTTGAAATAATGGTTGATTTTGGAGTGCCTTTCATAAAACCCACATCAGAAAGTGTGTTATGTCCTGACATTTTCATTGCAGTTCAAGTAAAACAGTCCTCGGAAATTGTCTTGCTACCAAATTGCAATCATAAAGGCATGGCTTCAGACTCTGAGAATCACTTCAGATTGTGAACTTCTGGATAATATATAACATAAAGAGTTTAATTGAATCAGCCAGTTGGGTTTTTGCCCAGAAAAGTAGAAATTTAAATGCTGATGCAGCTTTAGCTTCCAATGACACCAGTCAGCACTCCTTAGATTGGATTGTAAATAATCTTATTTGAGGATATGCAGTATGATGGGGATATTCTTGTCTGTAAACTTGCTAGCAAAAGTAATTAAATAATTCCATTGTGTACTAAGACATATGAAAAATCACTGACCCCAAAGAAAGATTTGATAAGTATTTACCAGCAGCTAGAAGAAAATACTGACTTTTTAGCAACTCTTGTCTTATTTTGGAGTTGCTAGGACAAAAGAAAACAAAAGAATAAATCAAAACACAGCAACAGCAAAATCTGTTTCTAACCCATGTTCGAAGACATTTGTAGCAAATGCTTTTCAGCCCACTTGGATGGCAGTGCAAATCCACTGTCTGAATGCACGTTTGGTTCACATCCCAGTGTTTAAAAGTTCATCTGGATTGGTGTCCTGAACATCTGAAGTGAGGTATTTCAATCTTCAGCTATGGCTGATAGAAACAGAAAAATAAATACAAATAGGTCTCCCACCTGAACCAAAATAAGGTATTGCATCCATTCAAGATCCAAAAAAGGGAATCTGGTCAGTGTTTTTTACTGAAAACAATAATTACCCCAACTCACAAATATCTCAAAATTTTTTCTTTTCCAGAAGTTTCACACTTGCTTAATGAGAAATGCTAAAGTGAAAAATGGAACAATTTTAAACTGTACATTTAAACACTTGTGACACCTTTAATACTTCCTTTTGCCTTTTTTTCAGAGACAATATGAAAATGAAAATAAACAATTGAAAGAATTAGGGGGTAAATAGAAGAAAGTGGAACAAAAGTTCAAAAAAGTGAAAACAGTGGTTCTGTTAAAAGCACAATGCTACATATTTTAAGGGTTGGGGGTTTAAAACACAATATAACTTTCATCTACAGTTTTTCAAGAAAGTAAAAACCTGAGTGAAGGGTTTTCATGAGATATTACTGATGTTCTCTGATCTCCAAGTTCAGTGAGGTGCAGTTATTCAATGCAAGAGGCATCCGATCTGAAGATCTTAATCAGAGACAGCTTAGTTAGGATGGGAGACAATGGGCCTGTTTACTGTAGCTGTTAGCGTATGTAGGGAAGCTAAAGAATTTGTGTTAAGTGTGAATTAAGAATTCACTTCAGATGTTCTTGTTTCTCTACCCATACTACTCACAGAGCTTAAATGCTACATCTGCCTTCATCCATTCTGCTTCATGCTGTAGCATTGTTAGTCCATGCAAACTCAGCCATGTGTGCTAGACTGGATTACTAATTCAGTTCCACTGGATCTCTAAGAAAAGAATTTGAGAAAACCTTCAGGCGTTTCATAAAATGATGCAGAGCTCCTCTAAGACGTTGAATCTGTACCCTCCAGCATGGGTACTTTGCTGCCAAAATTGTTTATGGAAAAGTTGTGACATCAGAGACTGTTGATTTGTAATTTTAAAGATCATGTTTCACCTAGAAGTATAAATGTGGCAACTTTATGGATCTAGTCAAATTCCGGTTGGAGACATCTTCCCTTCCTAGCACAGTTAGCCACAGTCACTTCATTCTACTTGGAAAATGCCTCCCTGTCATAAGAGCCAAAAATATGTGTCTTTGGGAACATTCACTCTTTCTTCATTATTTTCATTAAAAAGCAACAAAATAGCTGTTTGTCACTACTGAAACTTTTTGTTTCTGCAAACTGCAGAGAGCTCTCAAGATATCTCATCAAGCTTCATTTTATAATACCTTTACTTTATTTCCCTGCACAGTCTTTCTGTTTCTTTTCCCTTTGCTTGTTTCTTCATGATGATTAGCACTATGCCTACAAGGAAATCATCTGTAGCTGGTGCAAACCTCAATGCACTTGTTTCATTCAACTGAAGATATGACCAACCGTGTCTTTCACCAGAAACACTCAAGATACCTCCAAAATATTAAATTTGCTAAATAAAATATAGATGTGTCTCTTTTTTTCCAGTTATCATCTTATCAAAAACCTCTGAGGACTGAAAATGTGATACACAAGAATATTTGGACAATGTATAGGTCATCTTGGTCACTGCACAATGTAACAGTGTGACTGCACTGTGTTCATTTTTTTAGTAGCCCAGATGCCAGTAGAGACCACAGAGCAAGGGGAAAATTACACCAACTCTGCACTTATTTTCAGTGCAGAACTAGGCATACCTTCATCTGCCTCTGTAAAGTAATACTGACCTTCATTTTGCCACAGGTCTGTATCAAAAGTAGCTCAGCCAGGATGGTGAGCCAGCACCCCTGTTTCTCCCCAAAACTTATTAGCCACCAGACCTACTTCAGCTCCAAAAAATGTGAATATGTATCCAAAATCAACTTTGCAGATGGATTTTGCTTCCATTAAATTCCATGGTGAAAAAAGCCATATATAGGGTTTAATTTAATTATGGGCATAGAGCACTTGCAAAAAAAAAAAAAAAAAAGCTTCATATTTGGATTTATGGAATTATTTTACTGAAAAAGAATTACGTTACATATTTAAATCCCTGGTGGCTACTAATGTTTTATTAAATACAGTGTAAATCCAGCTGCGACCATGCAATAAAACCTCCAAGGGGCAAAAAAAGTGTTTTATATTTGATTTCTGCACGCAACAACTTGGTCTCCTGAATACTGCCCATATGCCATTATACTCTCCTTGACATTGATCTTTAATGGGGGCTCAATATGCTGAACCCTTGCTTAAATGTACAGAAGGAATACGGTAAGATTACGCACCACCTCTAAAATTTCATATATCTGGCCCACTCACAAAACAAAACCTTGTGCTAAGCTATTGTACAAAAGTATTTAATGTCAGTTAATAAAATACACAGAAATTCAGTTTGTAGCAAGATAAGTTTGATTTCATTACAGAACTTCAGGAAATAATGATGTGACTCTGTGGACAGTCACCCATAGCAATTAGCTGGAGAGTAAATCCATTTGTTTTTTTGGTTTTTTTCATCAGGACATGCATTTTCACTCTCATGTGCCCAGGGTTTGAAAGGTTTACATTACATAAAATTAGGACTATATAAACTGTGAGCTTCATCTGTTTTCTAATATGATTGCCCCTTCCCTTGAACAGAGTAGCCTAATTGATAGCCTCCATTGTATGCAATGCACGTCAATAAATACTGAACATGAATGTGAATCAATATTGTGTTAGTACTGGGATTAAGCAAGCTATTTTCTCCCCCTTTTTTTTTCTCCAGAAGAGATGAATATAAGTAAATAAAATGACTGTTTGTCTGAAATTTTGCCTGGGGATTTAGTTTTTCATTTCCCTGTAGAAGCACATCAGCAGTCACTCTGGTCCCTAGTACTTGGGCCCAATGTGGACAATAGAAGCAAACACCGTGGGGAACTTCTGCAAAGGACGGCGCTTTTCACTAAAAAACCAGGTGTTGTTCCAGAGTCAAAGAGATTTAACTTCTGATATATTCTTTTTTATTTTTTTTCAAGGCACAAATTAGAGGAAAATTTATGAGAGCCTAGGCAATAATTTATAGGACCAATATTGACTGCTCTTGACCCTGTGTGTTATTATGCAGTCTAAACAATGCCAAATTGCTCAGATGAACCAATACCATGCCAAAATCCATAGACACCTGATATATATTACACAAATTTTTAAAGCATGGCAAAATCACAACCTGGTGATAAATGACCACAGTATTTTAGATCCATTCTGCAAATGCAGAGCACAAGAGCTTCATCAAGTCTCTAAGGTTTTGAGAAATGAGGACTGGAAAAGGAAGTATATAATGTTAGGACCTGTTAGCCATTAGTTCAAAGTTCAGATCTAAGCCCAGAAAGACAAGAACTTACAAAAAACTCTGAACCAGTCATTGCCTATAAACACTCAAGTGCTTCAGATGTAGGCTACCCTACTTGCTAAAGTGTTTGACATTGCTTTACATGCCCTCAGGGGAATTGCCTCTGCTTTCCGAAGGGTCAGAACTTGTTATCCCAACAGTGACAGGTTGGTGCAGAAACCCTGTGCATCCTCCTGCCCCCTTCCAACAGGCACTGCTAAGTCCTGCCTTGCACTTATTGTCTCCTTTGTGACCGATAGTTTTGGATTTGTTTTTGTTTTTCCAAAAGCACCTAAGTGAAAATAAGTGGATCTTAGGTGTTTGAGAGACTTAGAAATTTAAAGTAATTTTTTTCCAGAAACATTTAACTATACAATCACCTCCAAGACCTGATCTTCAAAAGGGCTCAACACTAATGTAAATACCAAGGTTAATGGCCAAATTTTCTAACTAAACACTCCAAAGTGGTGGCAGTGCTTGGCTTTTAGAGGGCTTTTAGCATGAATATGTTCATCATCTGCATATTTATTTAGAAGGTAGAAACATTTCCATATAAATCCTTTCTGTCCCAATTTTTTTTTACAGAAGTGAAATCTATGTCAGCCAGATCTGAAATGACTGCCCTAACCACAGGTCTTGGTAGCGAATAAGTCTTATTCAGTATTGCCATTGTAACTATTATTTTATACTGAATGTTTTCATCAGAGGAGAGGCTGGGACAGGGGTCCCCCATTTTACTGCCCTAATTGAACGGTTACAGAATCATTCCTGTACTTGCTTTAGTTGAGGTTTCAGTTGTTGGGTGTTTTTTCCATTGCACAGAGATAAAATAATTGTCATTTACTCCCAACTAGATGTATGGGTATTTCTATACTGAAAGTTAGCAAAAACTTTTTAATTATATATATTTGAACATACATATGTATGCACATTTATGCATGCAAATCTGCATTTGCTAAGACTGTATGTTATGTATGCACAAATGCATAATACCCATCAAGTAAAAAAAATTGTAGTCACCTCTTAAAAATGTGTTGCATTTATTGCAAATGAATTTATTTACCTTTATACATAGAAAAGTACCATTTTTTAAGGATGTATTTTGCAGATTATTTTTCCAGCAGCAGCAAACCATTTCTGCACAACTACTCACACTAGATGAATTATCGTTTTCCTAGCTTGAATCTACAACAGTTAATTTAAATGGTGACTTGTGGAGAATGTATGGCTAAATCAAGTCTTCAGTTGGAGGGCTCAGCTTAATTTTATGTGGCATCTTATGTCACAATATGTCACATCAGTGTGGCTGCATGGGTGGATGGGATACTCTTAAAGAAGGCATCACTCTTATATGGGTTTTTCTGAAAAGCCAAAAAACCAACCAAACAAAAAATGTTAATGAACTGGATCTCCATGTGTCAATCTGTTCTTATGGTTAATTAATGTACCAGTGGAGGAGTTTAAGGAGAAAAGAGGACACAGGTTTGCACTGCACAGTTATTTCACATGAACCTTTAGAATTCCAGTCCATGCTGACAAGGTCTCTTAACCTGGAGTACTGTCCCAAAGTACCTGGAACATTAACATGCCTGCAAATTTCAACTTCTTTTTTTTATTTGCCTCCCACCCCTTTCCCCTTTGTTGCTATAGTAAAAATGTTTCTACTTTTCTACATCTGTCTGCTGTTGCCAACAAAACACTGGAGAACAGGAGGTGATCTTTCTGTTTTCGTTCCAGCAGCCTGGCCCTGAATGAGTTTAATCGGCTGAGAAACGCGACTGAAAAGGGCTTTGCTACCCTTTCTAACTTCACTGCGCTCAGGCTTTCTGTAGCCTAGAGAGTGACACCCTATGCCTTATTTCACTGTGGATTATTTAGAATGCTTCAATTGTGACTTGTCAATGTGGTCCGGGGTAGATCAAGGCAAAACCTCCGACAAGAAAACAGCAATGTGAATATGATGTGACTGACTGCCGCACAATGGACTAATACCTCTTAATTTGGACTTTTAGCAATCGTTTACCATCCTTATGCCCTTGAAGATTCCAAATCCACTCTTATAGAGAAGAAAAAAGTCTTTTTCTTTTCTTCTCTCTGCCTCCTCCCCCCCCCCCATAACTCAAGTGTATCGATCAATGTCTCCATATGCATTTAATAGCTTTATTTCAAAGCACTTTACTCTTAAAAGCCCCTCTCACCAAGGCATACTATTGAAATACTGGGCAGGTGTAATTAAATGAGCCAGTTCTTCGCCCTGGACTGTATCCCTGTTCTCTCTTTGGAATTAGAACTACAAGATGAGGCTCGGTCATTTCTTATCTCTGGGCAGTACTGATTTTGGGTTTTTCTCTTTTTTTTTTAATTAAAAAAAATAATTAAAGTGAAATTAATTGGTTAAAGGTTAATAGATGCAGAGATTGACGTCCTTAGTAAAAGTACTCCACCTGAAATGACAGTGCAGGAGCCTTAATATATTACCAGCTAGTTATGTCTGTACTACACCCAGGAGTAATATGGCCAGGGCATCACTGAATGCCAAGTATCCTGTGACTTTGCTGTGGAGACTGCTTCAAAGTTATTAAGTTACTGCTGGATGCTGTGACTGTATTTGCAATGTTCACTAAGAAATGGAGGGAAACTATTCATGTATTTCGCATGGGAAGATTTCACACAACAGTTTTTTGCTCACTTCAAGACCTAAGAAAAGAGTTCCAAAATAGCATTTCAGAACATCAGTGTGAATAAATTTCATCCATCTCTTTAGATATTGTTTATGTTCTTTATGAGGCACTTTTCACTAACACTCGTCTGCATGAAATTTTGCCCAGAAAAAAAAAGCTGCAAGAGAGCCTTGTGGGTGCTCGTGCACATATATTTTCACCAAAAGGGCTAGAAGGTCAGTTGAAAGCTCTTTGCAATACGGGTGTCATCCAATGAAGACAGAGAAACATAGCTGTGCATCTTAATCAGGCATCGTGAATAGGAGATACTCAAAGCAACAGTCATGGTGAATAGTCTGTGATTAGTCCACAAGCTGAAATAGGACCACATAAACCACATGCCAAATTATTTTGAATTGTGAACATATTTGTAAAAAACCAAAATTTGTCAATAGATAAGTCACGAGCAGAATAAAGGTATAAATTTCTCAGACAGATTGTTCATAAAGGATAGAGTGCAGAGCTACAACCTGAGATGTTATTGAACCCGATGACCTAGAGGTGAAGGGCTGAAGAGCCCATAACCAATCACCTTTGAATTCAGTGTACTAGACTGTCTATTTGAAAATTAAACAAAGACCCAACTGTAGTAATTGTGTCACCTTATGTACTTAAAGTAATTTCCCCAGCTCAGCTCAATATCTGGAGGAGCAAATGGAGAAATTGCCTGTTGTGTCACTTCTCTTCTCTAAGGCTTTATATCTACTCAATTTTTTCCTCAGTGCTTTCCTACTGCTCTTCACAAAAACATTGCAAAGTTCCTTAGAACAGGCAATAAAATGCACAGATGGCTGAGCCAACAGAAATAAAACTTAAATAAGACCTTCACACAAATGTGAAAAGGTGAGACAAAAAAAAGCCCACCTTTGCTAGATGTTTTCTTTAAGCATTGGTCCATTTTGGCTACACCGGATTTACTAAGAAAATATATTTATTTGCCAGATCACTGTTGTAATAGAATTACTTTATGTTTTTTTAATTTAAAAATCTGGAAACAAAACTTGCTATGATGGGTGTCAGTCATCAGGATGTGGCATAAACCTGACCCTCTGTGTGGTTATTGACTAAGTAAAACCCCAATATGTCCCAGAAAAGACTAAGAGCACGGTTACTCTCCTCTGCAGCTAACATTGGCTGTTTGAAGAAGAGGTTTCACTCCTACTGCTCAGGCTTACTGCCTTCTCAGGGCACTAAGTAGGGTTCTCCAGTCAATGAATAAAGCCAGATTTGAAAGCCCTTCCTTGCCCCAAACCCTGACAAGAGTCAAAGCTGCTCCTAGATGAGATTCCATTAGCATTGCTGCCACCGCTCTAAAGAAAATATGTGAGATGCCTCAAGGACCCCAAAGCCAGCAAAGCAGCAGGGCTAGAGAAAGCACTTAGATTGATTCACAAACCATGGTGAAACAGTCTTCTCTGATGCATCCTACTTGACCCCAGCAGTTTGGCTTTGAGATCATTTCCATATCTAGCAACCTCCCACCCTGGTTGAACAGACTAATAGTGAGGGTCAAATTCTGCTAAATACACCATTACCTTCTTGGAGCAGCCAGGGTAAACCAGCATAGATCCACTGAACTTCAATGGATGCATGTTGTTTTGCAACACCTGAAACACTGTCAGAAGGCATAATTATGGTAATAGTAGCCAAAAAAAATAAATTTCCCTATTAGCATGAAGATGAATTTAGTTAGATTCTGATTTTTCAGACTCCTGTTTTTCCAGCATATTCCAAGCTAACAAGTGACTTAAACCAGAACTGGCTTTAAAGTCTCCTTCAAGACTAAAAATAACCCTTCCAACTAATTGTGCTTATGTTACCTCCTTCAGCAGCAATTATTTGGTTTCATCCCAACCTTCCTACTTACCCATAATTACCATCTCCTTTGACATGGTTAACTAGAAGTGAGTATTAATATGGATTTAATGTTGTTTCAGAAATTGGTGGAGCACCGAGGGTGCCAATGACCCTACTTTCACTTTGTACTAAAAATGTGTTGATCTGTGGTTTTTGGCTGCTGCTTGAATTTGACTTGAAGGTTGAAAGTAAACACATCACTCAAGCACATGGTGCATGAATTAAGGTCTTTCTGTCACCAGTCTCTGCTTTTTTTTCCCTACTCCCTGGGTCAGGCACCCCAGAGTCCCCCCCTTTCCCCTTTCCTCTCATGGGACTCTGGGGAAATATTTCTCTTGACATGAACTCCTGCGTGGCTAACACCTGCATTTCTTTCAGTGCTCATTTTCATGGGGGAAGTTTTGCTTTCTTCTTCTTTTTTTTTTTCTCCTCCCCAGAAAATATTTCTCTTAAGAATGATCCGATTTTCCTAGCCACTCCAAACATAGAGACCTGTTGCATTTCCAACAGTGGAAAGCACACTGCTTGACTTTGAAGTCCCTTTGGCCAGAAGATCATCTTCCAAAAATGTGTGCACTAAATGAACAGAGTCCATTCTTTAATCTGCAGTATTATGGGTTGTGATGGAAGTGGAGACACAGCAAAGTCAGGTTTTTCTGTCTCAGAATAATAATAAAACCTAATGTGGCAAATTTCTCTTGTCTTTCAGATATTAGAATGCATTCAACATGTCTTTGACAAGTTTACACCTATAATGGTTTGCTGTGTCAGAAACCTCCCTCTTAGAGGATGCAGTTTTTAAAAGCAAGTAAGATCATTGTCTCTTATAGTTTAAAGTAGTTCCTTGAACATAATAAAGCTATTCTGTAAAATAACTTTCCTCAGCATAACTGTCTATACCAGGGCTTTGGCTGGCATAAATATGTTGGTCAGGGTGTAGGAAGGGGGGATTGTTCTTTTTTTTATTTTTACACACTAACTGACATCTTTATTCTGGGGAACAAAATTAAGTGTAAACCAAGCATTACTGTCTACAGCATTTTCTTGGGGTCAGGGTTTCCAGGGAATAATAGAAGGAGAAAGCTTCCTAAAGACATATCTTTGTGGAGTAGGGATGGGGGTTCCAATTTACTAGTCTTCATCTTATTGAGGGCAATAATTTCCCTGAAGACTTTATTGGCAGGGTATCACTGCAGAAAACGTTTGCTGCCGGCAACCCTATTATTTTCCATGAGAAATACAGTCCCGTGAGAAAGCACGTTCTCACTCTATTTCTGTGGGAAACACCAGGAGAAGAAGAATTCCAAATCCCGCGAGACCAAGCAACTGGAAACAACACCAGAAGCCCTCTTGTTTGTGTAACTTATTGCAAAAATATCAAGGGTGGGGGGAGAGGGGGAGAACATGTTTTCATAAAATTTTCACTTTGCAAGAGCTCAGTTTTTAAAAAACCCTGGATTTATATTTGACAGCCCAAAATCCCAAGGATGTTCAGTCTATTTCAGTTGTCAATTTATGATCTTTAAAACATTTTTAAAATTGACTGAACCTTAACTACATCCTACCTCATCTTGTACTAGCCAAGTTTTACAGATGCCATCTTAAAAATCAATTCAAAGAACAGCCATAAACTTGAAAGCTTCCTATTTGAAGTGTATATGGCAGAATGCAATTTTGTTTAATTTTAATTGACAGAGATGTCAGCCTAAGAGAATATTTTAGAATATTAGTAGGAACAGTAAACTCATGCCTTGACACTTTTATGATATAATGGTATAATTCTCAGGAAAAAAATCACCACTGTCAGGATTTACACAAAAGCGGTACATGTTTTACTTTTTCCTCAGTAAAGGAGTGACAAATGTATTACTAATTACACAATTACTTTATTATGTAGAACCAGTAATAAAATCCTTGATGTACACTCAGAAAGTCAGTTTCATTAAAAAAGATAGCATTTCTTTCTTTTTTTTTTTAAATTAGTATTACAAATTTTCTGGTGAGGTTTCAGCCTGTGGGATGTAGTTCAGTTCACTGCCCTCTGCATTTTATAATACAAAACGCATATTTGCAAGATCTGTTTGTTCCTAAGGAGACAATCCTCAAGTGGTGTAAAACTGCTCTTGCTCCCTATTTGAGTAAGCTGAGAGTTAGGCTTGAAGAAACATGATCAGTTACTGCAAAAGATCCAAACAGAGTGATTTCTGTTGGTTTTCTTGGATACTGATTATTATATGTCTTTATATTTTTGATATGACAAAGCAGCTTCACATTAAGAAACAAATGCATAACCAAAAAAAGGCTACTCATGGTCTGAGTCCAGATGAAATAGAAGTAACAAATAGGAAACTTCCCTAATTTTGAAAGTGGCCAGATTCTGAACCTACCTCTTTTTGCAAAAATCCACAAAACTGAAAACTTAGTCCTTTAATCCCCCACTTCGGGAGTGGATGAAGCCCAGCTTCAAATTATACACTACTGTCTCTTTGCACCATTGCTGTAAAGAAAATTCCCAGGCAACAAAGAAGACCAAAGTGATGCAAAGGCAAACTGAGGAACCTGGCACTGCTGTACAAGATATATAAATGCTCCCTAACTCCTCAAGGCCTGATCTAGCAAACTACTTAAATATGCAGCTAACTTTAAGCACATGAGTAATCCCTTTGACTTTAAAGAATTAGTCATGTGCTTAAAGTTAAGTATAGTGCCCTGCTGTATTGGGACCTAGCCTCCAAAACAAAGTATGGCAGCGATTTAGTGATTAATTACAGCCTACAGATGGACAAGCCAGTTGGGTTAAACAAGAATTGGCCCAACCCTTTGCCCTTCTCCAAAAACAAATCTGAATAAAGGTCAAAAGAGTTTGGCTAAGGATGTACTTACCAAACTTTCAAACCTTTTGAGGACCATCCACCACTAGTAAAGGCTCTCACATTGTATCCCTCCGGGAGTCCCATAGGCGTAGTCAGTTGTAAACTCATTTTCCTATATGGTCAGGCACGCGTGTGGGGGAGAGGAATGAATGACAATGTAGAACGGCCAAAGCTGGTGTCCTGTGACCATGGAGCTTTTAATATGGAGGCAACGGAATCAGGATTAAGAATTGCAGCTGCTAAGATGCTAAACCCCACATACAGCTCCTATGGCTCAGATGTTATCAAGCGTAAAATCTTTTGAATAAAGCCTTACATGGGGCACCATTGTAAACTGCTTTCCCAGTTAAAGCCTTTACGTAGCGGTACGAGGGAAAAGGTTGTATTTTGCCATATTATTTTCAGTAATATGTCAAAGGCTACTGAAATCAATTCCCATTAATTTTAAAGGACTTTCCATAGTAAAAATAATGCCCAGTAAAAGCACTATAATGGAACTGCTGCTTAAACTATTCCACCCCTCAAAGAATGGCCAGCAAGTAATTTTCTTCCATGAGACAATATTGTACAAATTCCAGTGTTCGTTTCCCCTATAGAAGTTAAAGTCAGACACGTTTCTAATGAGTAAGCTCTGAAGGAGTGGGTGTGATTTTGAAGTAGTTTATACTACAGTCTCTGTTTATATTTACTTATATTTAATCCAAATTTCCTCTCTTTGGTATTTATGTCAATCTCTGTATGACATTGGCATCAAATTCTAATCCCAGCACTGCCACTAACTGGAGCTGTGGCTATGAGAAAATTCTAATCTCAGAATTGGCATGGGGAAAAAATGACACAGTTAATATTGTAGTCCATTTAGGAAAAAAAAATTATAGAAGTTATAGTTATTGAGAAAATTGACACAGGATTTATGTGTCCTACGGCCAAATGGATAGGTAAGTCCAGATAAAGGCTCCCCATCAGGGATGTAAAATTAATCTCTTTTGTTAGAGTCCTGTTCAACTTAATGCTCTATTTCTGTCCATGGTGTGCCTTCCCAAAATCTCAGGATTGGCCCCCACACCAAGGAGCTTCCGATTTAAGAAAACATTTCCACTGAAACAATTTTAGATTCCTGGAACCCAAAAGTCATTATCACACCAAGCCCTAACTGTTCCCTGAAATGCCTTAAATTGTCCCAGGCAAGTCCAATACTCAGATCATGTTTTCCTGGATACTTGAAATCTAAGTGAAAGTTGAGTCCAGTAGAATACTTCCTTACAAGAGTCACCCTGATTGTACATGCTAGAAGAGAACAACATGGTGAAACAACCAAACCATTTTCCAAGGTTAGCAGCTACTCCCTAAAGAACAAATGCTGGTCGTTGACCCAATGTACAGATGACTGACTACATTAACTGCATACCTTGTATTAATTCACAACCTGTGGACACCCTCACTTATTTAGCAGATACACAAACCCAAAAAAACCCCAAACTTAGCTGTCTAGCTAATAGAGAACAAAAGGTCCATGATAGAAAACTTCCTCCATACAGAAGAGCATAGTAGAGATTATGTATCACGGAAACTCAAAAGACAACACAGTCTTCAGCAATTTTTCTTTAAATATTCTTGCACTTTTCGATGTTCACTTCCCTGGCAGAAATGTATAGAATTTCACCCCATGCACAAATAACAAGAGTGTTTTCAATCTGAATAGGTTTATACAGTTTCATTGACTAAGGAAAAATAACCAAAAAGAAAATCAAGGACACAGGTTTCCAATACTTTCCACAGTGTATAAGGAACCTTTGTAACAAGCAGCATAACACAAACACCAGTTGCTGACTCCCTGAAAAGTTAAATTAGCAACCACCACATGAGTGGAAACACCATCAACAAGGGAAGACATTATGAGAGAGAAGAAATGGACTGGCAAGAGTAATAGGAAGGCCGGAGATGAAGAGATTTAAGAAGTGAGAAGAGGAAACAAGGAACTGATGGTTTTTTTTCTTTATTTGTTTTGTGAAAGAAATGGATGGGAAAATAAAAGTCTCCATCAGGTTTGTCCCTCCTTATTCACAACAGGCACCTGGCCCATATGAAGGATCAACTGTCTACCTGTAAACTGTTGTGTTTTGATATTAAGCCATTTTAAGCTACAACTTGGCTAAGTGATGTGTGTGCATCTGCCACCCTATAACTCAGCCATGACTTCTATCGTGCTTTGAAGCGAGCACCACACCTGGATTGGCATCACCTATGCCAGTTTTCAGCCCTCTGAGATTTGCATTGAGTTTAGGGGATTATCACACTTTGAAATGCAGGCTTTGTAAACAAAGAGTAAAAATAGTCATCATAAAGCAGTATAGTAATGCTTTGTGCTGCTGAAAAACAACAGTGGAAATGGTAGGTGGCACACCTTTCTCAGGAGCTATTTTTAAATGTATCTAGTATTTTTTTGGACAGCATAAAAAGTTTCAGTCCATGTTATTGACTAACAGGCTATAAAACCTCAGGTTTGGACAAAAAATTGAGCTCATTTTTGAGATCCCTAAAGAGCTTCAAAGCCACTACAAATAACCACATAAATGCCATTTCCTTGATTTTCCAGAACTTTATATAGCTTAATAGATAGAGACACCTGAATCAAAATCTGTTGAAGTCAATGAAAATATTTCCATTGACTTCAGTGAAAGCTGCATTTGGCCTAAAAATGATCCATTATGTGAGGCAAACTTGTCCACTGATTTAATTTTAAAAGAGTTCAATTGGAAATCATCACTCATTCTTCTGGATGCTGTGAAGAAAAAGACTTCTTTATTCCTTAGCTCAGAGTCATTAAGTTTAAGATCTACCATAGGACTTACCACATCTGACTAGCAACTATTAAGTAGCCTTCATTTTTCATTACTTTTGTCCTCTGCACTGCATAAAATCAAGCTCGTTGTGTTTGGGAGTGGGTTGATTGTAAGTCTTCTTCACCTTAGTGGCTTACCCTGCTTTATTGGCTCAAAATTTTTTCAGAAGATGCTGTCAGTAAGGATATTTGACAGTCAAACCCTTCTTAAGTAATATCAACATTACATGTATTCTAGTAACACAAAAGAAAGAAAAAAAAAACAACACAAAACAAACAAAAAAAAACCTACCCAGCTGATTTTTAGTAATATCTAGCATGAGATTTTAAGGTAAGCAATAACAAGAATGTGTCATATAAACATATAAAATAGTGAAATTCTGAAATCTGTAAGAAAATCTGATTTGGCGAACAGTTTTTACACAGATTATCTGTTAGCTTCCATTTCTAACAAACCATGTTATGAGATCATGCCTCTCTGTCTCATCTATCAGCCAGTTTCAATTTTGAAGACAGAAGGAGGAGGAAAAAGTCTTGAACGATAATAAAATCTCTCGCAAGTCTCACAGATGCTTAAATTCTTGGAAATGGGGAAACTTAAACTGGAGCCCCCACACAGAAAAGAGTGAAGTCATCTATGTGAAGCTACAAAGGACAAAGCTGTGAAATTTCCGTACAGTTCCTTCTATTTGGCTTTTGCTTCCAAGCAATGTTTTGGGACGCTCACATTATACAGTTAAAACAAGTATACTATTGAGCAAATATACGAGCTGAGATAAATTGATTTTCCCATGATGATCACACCGCAGTGGGTGTAGAGGCTTGCTTATGAAGGCAAAGTTTTGGGAGGCCAAGTAATCTGAAAAGGCCAATCTAGCAATTCCCGTTTCCCTTGAAATGCTTAGAGATTCACCATTGTATAGAAAAAACTGAGTGGTTCATAGGCTTTGTTGCTTGGAGGCAAATCTCCTCACACAATGACCTTCAAGGTATATTTTTACACCCCCATGGGCTTTCCCATTCAAAACCTACTGCAAATATTGCTAGTCAAAAGGGATTTGCAATGGGCCTAAGATGCAACCTGCCTTCTGCAGCCCTTGTTCACCCTAAATAACAGTTTGCTCCACAAGGATTTCTACTGACTTCTGCAAGGGAATATGACTCTACTCCACCAAATCTCTTCCAAAGCCTAGATCAAAACCCAAATCATGGTTCAACTCCACCATTCTAAAAGAATATTGTTTTACCTAAAGAAAAAATTTTAAAATGAGGAGGCCACCAGATTTAATTCCAGATGACCTAGGGTGTGTCACTAGTCTTCTCAGTGATTCTGGACAGCTCACTTGGTTTCCCATGCCCTAGTTTCCTCAGCAATAAGCTGTACCATCTTCCACCGTGGATCAGTACCCGAAAATCAAAGTCACTACACAATACACAGGCATTATTAGTTGTTATTTTTTAATAGAATACCAAAAGTGGTCTTTAAACCCCAGCAGTAACAAGCACATAGGAGGCCAGAAGAGTAAAATTAGATAAATTGGATCACTTAAGGAAACAGAAAGAGAAAACCTTTCTTTCATTTTTATGTGATACAGAATGTTCATTATGTGCTATATCGACAACATAGTATTTTTAAGTGTCACCTGTTCATTAAAGAGTCATTTTAAAGGCAGCTGATGGGTTCCAGTATCATACAATTCATCTAATGAAAGTATTCATTAGTTTGTATATTATATTTCTTTTCCTGTTGGCCTGGTAATCCTTAAATAAGATGTCCCAAAGGTACTGATTCTGATCTCACATCAGTGTATATTAGTAAATCCATTAAAGTTAATAGGTTATTGTCCATTGATGTAAGAAAATCAAGGCTAATGAGGCTACTTGAGTATGCAAGAATTACAGGATTGGAACCTACTGTCATTTAATATTTTGGAAGGTTATGTGCCTTTTCAAGATAGGACATAATTTTCCTTAACATAGCTTTCAATAGAGGTGCATTAGCCTCTAGTGGCAGTAGAGGTGATATATTGTATCACTAATTTAAAGGATTATGCATGAAAAGTGAATATATTGCAATAATTATGAAGTCTTGTTTGACTTCACTTTTCCACAAGTGTACTTTGTCATGCTTTAAATACTTCATGGATTTGAAAAGCAAAATCAAGATGCTGTAAATTGGGGTGAAATAAAAAGCTTATTAGCACATTCTTAGAGGAGATTTAGGTTTGGAATATTTTCTGTGTGATTGCCACCATTACTGCATTTATATCTGAGCAATGCCTCTACCTATTTGATTGCAAGCATGTGTGAGTTTGTGTGTGCACGCGCGCGCAGAAGGGGTCACGACATTTATTAAAGCAGTCAATAAGGCACGCACAGGACAGGCATCTAACCCTGGAATATATTTATATTTATACTCATTTCTGATATGGAAACTAAAGAGGAAAAATCAATTGGAATCTAACGTTTCATTGTCCTTCACCTTGACTCGTTGGTTTAAAGTAAGCAGTTAAAGAATAAACATTGCTGGGGAGAAATAAATAAATAAATAGATGAAAAAGCCACTCTCTAACATTATTAGGACTTCCAAAGTAAATAAAAAGTGGTAGAGCTGAGAGCAAATTGCTGCAGTGGTGCCAGGGAGAATCCTGATTTTAGCACCGCTGTACCAAATTTGTCATTTAGGAAAGCTCTTGTTCCCTTTATTGAGTTCCACTGTAGTGAACAATTTCTGCCTGCATCCCTCGTGTGTCCTTTTGGTTTATTATCTTTCACTGTGAATTGAGCATCCACAATCAGTTTCACAGGAAGCCTAATTTCACACACTGCTTATACATATGATGAGGACTTCCCTCTCCCTCCCCCCTTCCCCATCCCTTCTCCCAATGTTCTTATCAAATGAAGAATTGTGGATAAGGGTTAGGTGCAGATAAACATGAGTGTAGCACTTCCAGAAAGGTCATGATCCCCCCATAAGGTGCTTCTTGTTATGCCTGACCTTCAGATTTTCATCATCAGCCCGCCTGACAACTTAATAATGCAGAGGTGCAGGATTCATTTCTCCCCTCTGAGAGAGCCAGTACGGGACGCCCTTTTCCCTGATTATTTCCCTGCACTCCCGGCTGCCCTTTATAAGCCAACCAGAACTCCATCAATCATGCTCTTCTCTCCTTTCCTCCTCAGCCCCCAGTCCTGAAAGCTCGAAAGCTGCAATGTCCCCTTTTGTCTTGCGCTGCTACACAGCTACAACAACAACAGAAAAGACTCACCGCCTGAAAACACCCTGAGCAGGCAGCAATCCACCTTCCTATTTAAAGGAGAGTCTTTCAGCTTTCCTCCATGCTGATTATGTTATCTTACAGAATAAGTCTTCATGGGCTCTGCTAACTGTCAAAGGAAGGAAGAATTTTAAGCTGAAATTAGAAGTTTTGATCCCATTTTATTTGTTCCTTTTTTCCTCATTTCTCTTTTTATGTTTTTCTTTCTTGTTCTTGCACTTGTTTTTCTATAGTTTAATAATCATTAAATCAAGGAGAAAAAAACCTTTCCAGAATTATTCCCTCTCTTGTTTTTTTTCTTTCTAAAGATAAGGGAGAAGCAAAGACTTGATGTATATCAGGGTATTAAGCATGTCAGTTTACTGGAATGAAATAACACAGAAAAGTTTGGAAGAAAGTCTTCTTAGGATAGGAGGATATTGATTCAGATCAGATTTTAAAGGCTGCAATAAACTCATGTTATAAAATATGTATTCACTTCACCCCCAGCCTTACTAGTGCTTTTTCAGCCAATGATTCCTAGAGTGAAAACGGGATGATAACGCACCATGAGCATCTGGTGAGAGCGAACTACAGTATGTTCCCTGACAGAGCAGGGATATGCCAAGGCCATCTCCTATTGCCTAAAGCAGCTGCCATTTGTATCTCCAAGAGGGAAGGTATCCCCTGGTAAGCTACAGCTCAGCTGGGTATGAGAGCTACACCGTACCCAGCAAGCAAGCTTAGATCCTACCCTGCCCAGTGGCAGCAGGATGCAAATCTGTGCCCAGCTGGATAGAGAAGTTAATGCGATAGCCCAGCTCACCCATTAAGTCACTGTGCTGGAGCTGTAAGAATAAATAAATAAATAACAGAGCTGCATGAAGCACCGTAAAACCACTCGTTTGCCAAATATCAGCATTGTGGCTGAAATTAAGTTTTCCTCACTCCTCCTGTGCCTGGATGCACTCAGATAGCACTGGTGCATGAAAAAGTCTAAGCTCATGGCTGTGGGTTTTTTCATCTGAACCGCCACCTCCCCATGGAAAGTAAAAACCTCCTTAAAAGCAGAGAAAACAGCCTCAGCACTATTCAGTCTCCCAAACAGGTATTGTGGGAATAATTGGGAAGCCCCTGAATAATGTTTTACCATCTGAATTATTTCATACATCATAGGTTTGGAAAATCCCAACACGGATTTGGAGCCTGTAGTGAAATATGGAATTGCATTTACTGGTTGTGAAAACTAAATATCTCTTCAGAGCCTTCTTTTTCTTAATAAAAAAAATAAAAATCTTTCTACGAAGATCTTCCTTCAAACTAATAACATGTCAAAGACTGCAACTGGCATTGGAAGAGAGCTGGAAAGATTAGCAAATGTTCAGGAGATGCAAGAACATGGAGTGTGCCCTAAATCCCATGGAGTTGATTAGTGTTGCTTCTGACTGCAGTATGTTTTGGACAAAATCCCAAAGGATCATCTGGTTCATTTTCAGGCTTTTCTTCAGTTCAGTCAAGGGTCTAAGGCAAGTCTAAAGAACATCTTAGAAGACTAGAAAACATGAGTCAGAGCTAAAGAGTTGGAATAAAAGCTTAAGAAACAGATGAAAGAAGAAGGAAGAAAGGATAGGAAGGATGAGGCACAGTAGAGAAAAGAGAAAGATCACTCTGAGATTTTGGTTAAGAAAAATAGATGAGTGATAATGATCTATGGTTGGGGAAGAACCTGCCTGAGGGAGAGGGGCAGGTTTGGACAGCAAAGGGAAGCACAAACAAATGAAACAGAAAAACAGGAAGGAAAGCAAAGCAAACTTGTAGATACAGAGGAAAAGCAACAGGAAACCTGCAGTACCCAGTATCCTTTCTTAGACTACTAGGCGCAGGAAATCACACTTCAAAAGGACAGCTAAGAACTGGGGACCTGATAAGAGTGATAAAGATGCCATTGCCACCAGATCAAAGTGTTGCAGGGAGGGAGAGAAGGAGGAAAAGAAAAGAAATAAAGCACAAGAAGTCAATCTTAAAAGAGGCTGGAGTTCTTTTTTTAAGTTTTCATCGCAAAACATGTCCAGCTTCTGTCTCTAAGTGGGGAGGGAGACTTCCTGGGATATTAAAACCACTCCCAAGCCAAGCTCTATTTAAGCTTCAGAACCTACAGCAAATGCAAATTCTTTGCTTGGCACCTCTTCTTCATTTCAGTCCTCATCAGCTGTCACAGCAGTGCCAGTGGCTGTCCCCAGCCCTTTGGCAAGGCTTTCCTAGTGGTCCCTCACCTGGGACCCAGGCTGCTCTGCTCCTCTCCAGTCCCCAGGCTCAATGCGCACAGGGGCAGCACTGGGAGCTGCCGCAGTCTCCAGGTGGCATCTTTGTACGGTCCCAAATGAATGAGGTAGAGAAGGACACACAGGGTCAGACTATTCTTTGGATTTGAGTTTCCCTGTGTGAAACACTGATTTTGTAGGGAGGAGGGAGATTGTCCTCTACTGACATTTGCCAAGGAAAAATGAGGAATAGTTTGGATCCCGACCAGAGGGCCGTGGCTACATCCAAGCCCTTGCAAATTGACTTGGCAAGAGAGGATTCTCTTGAGGAGTGAGGAAAACCAGAGAGATGTCAGTCAGAGAAGTAAACACCATATGCTTGTCTCACAGTATCTGATGGTAGTGAAGTGGACAGAGCAGAGAGGCTGGCAGATCTGAGAAATAGGGCAGTGTAAATCAAGACACATTCTCCTTTCTCTGATTCCCAGAGGAGTTCCACAGACATGAGCAGTGTATTCCTCCTAAATCCAAGCACTCTTCAAAGCCGATTGGTGTTTTCCATACTGATTATTTACGCTAAGCCTTGATTGAATGAACTGTAGGTTACAGAGAGGTGACTTTTTTTGAAATGTATGAGATAAGTCCTTCTTCATGTAGAGGGCAAAGAGTTAGTGAGAGAGAGACTACAGAACCATTTAATATGGTATACTTGGTTTTAAATTAAAAAGTCCTTTGCAACTATTTTTTTTTATTTTCTCAGTACTGAAAATTTTGCAGGCAAACATTGTCCAATATCTTCAGTTTTCATAGTAATATGTTGTCATTTGACTCATGTGAGGGCAGCAAAGGTGAGAGGTTCTCTGGTTCTCCTTCGCTCTACTCTTCTACCTGTTGTCTCCTTCAGTTCAAATTTGTATCAGGGACACAATTCTCTCCCTAGACTTCCCCAGAAATGCTATTAAACAGTGGAGAAAGGCTGCAGAAATGCCAGTGAGACTCCAGTCCATGAGCAAAACTCATTCCTTAAGTCCATCAGTAATTATCCATATGGCATTCAGCCTAACAGGTTGTTATTGTTTTAAGAATCGGTTTTAAGCATTGTGAAAGCTTTTGAAAACACGAAACAAAGATTATAGCTATCAAAATAAACAGCTGAGAAGCCAGCCTGCATTAAAAAAAAAAAGGTAGGCTGTTGATAAGACAAGTTGGTGAGGAAGGAAAAAACTTGCTAGAAAAAATTATTGAACTTCAGGTTAGAGCAAAAGCTTCTGAAATGTGTAATGTTGTATTAACTTATCCCAGACATAATTTGACAGCTATAAGAAGAAATAGCTGAATTAGAAGTTCTACAAGTGCAATCTCTGACAGGTTTTATACCAAATATTTACTTTTTTATTCATCAGGTTAATAAACTCGTAACCTTCTCTTGCACTGGTCATTTCCTGATAGGATCCAATTTTCTCCTATCTGGCCACAACATGCCCATGTGTTCAAAGCAAGTTTCAAACACAGGTATATCTTCAGAGCCACCATTCAGCTCAGACAAGGTGGCTCTGAATCCACCAGCTCTGAGCCATTTCAACTCAAAATCAGGGGGAGATTTACTCAAGTGCTGATCATAAATTTAAAGTATTCAGGAGTGTCATTCTGTTCAGCAAACCTTTCTATTCCTTGCTAGCTCAATCCAAGAGTTTCCTGCCTTTTAGCTTACAATTAGGAAAGCTTTTTGAGCCTTGACTGTTCTGACACAATTCTTAGCTCTAGGAAGCTGATATTTAGAGTTCAAAATTCTTCCTTTTCCTCTGATTCTTCCCTTTTTATTTAACCTGTATGTAATGTACACAATAAGTCTAACTATTTGAGTAGCTAATATCAGTATGACTTAGAAATGACATTCTAGGACATGGATTTTATTTTGTCTGGCAATGCATGTTCTCTCGGAGTATCTAATATGAATGACCATTAAAAAACTCCTCATTCACTGTAGTAAGAGTATAGCAGGAATGGTATCTGTGAGCAAGTGGATAGTAAGCAGATACAGAATATGCCAAACTGAAGAACTTTAAAAAAAAAACACAACAAACAAACAAAACTAAATCGTTTGTATACCTAATGGCTGGTTTAAAAAAGAACATTTTTCTCAGGGAAAATTAATAAAAAATAAAAGCAAAAGAAAATTCTTGCCAAAAGAATCTGAGCCATAATCAATAATACAGAGAAAACTTTTTTGTTGTTTAATTACACTAAATGTTCTGACATAAACAAATTCTTTCATATCAAGTCTAAACCAATGGCTCCTTCTTTACTGCATTCAATTTTTGATTTACTATTTTAATGTTAAAAATTCCTCCTGACAAAAGACATATGAAAAATCCATTTTTTGTCATTGTATTATTTTTATATTCTTTTTTAACGATATGGTATAAAAATCTTATTCTAATAAAGGACATGTGTAGCATAAATACACTAAGACACTTTTATATCAATGGCAAAAATCTGTAGCCATTTAATATCCTAGTATGATGGATAAGAGCTCAAAAATAGCTTCAGAGGAGTAACCTTTGTGCTAAATTAACAAAAATAAATATTAACTTCTGAAATATGTGATAGAAAATCTTTAATGCAAACCCCCCAAAGCATTCATTCAAAAAGATGTATCAGTTCCTAACCTAACTCAAATGAAAATGATCATTTTCATCTGCTAAATATTTTCCCAGGAATAATCATTGCATTTGGTGAAAAGTTGAACAAAAGATCATGTCAGAACTAAGATTTGTGTGAAAAGAACATATCCTACATGAAATTGAAATATCAGTTTCATTAAGACCCCTTTATGCCTTTCTGCTAAAGCCCTTCCTCTTCAGTTCTTCCTAACAAACTGCATCCAGCTTCCTCATGTCCCAGTTCAATGATCAGTATCACTCTGTGGTCAAAAATTTACTTTTTTTTTTTGTGGGACTGTCTTATTTCTTTGCCTTTTTAACCAATGTATTCCAGGTTGGGTCTGTTTTAGTAAACAAACCCATATTTTTGTTTAATAAAAAAGAAAGAAGTAAAACTAGCAGAAAACTACTTTTTCCTCTGTAATAATACATTATTTAATTTCTAGTATTTCATATTAAAAAGGCAGAAAAATAATTTTTTCAAACACTAGATACATTTTCCAATCAGTTTTTAATTGCTTCATTCTGCCACTCCACTGCAAAGTCTTCCTAACACCTCCCAGCGTGATTGTTTCCTGCTAACAGAGACATTTTGCAGACAGATTGAGTGTCAATATTATTAGCAGCAAATTATTCACATTGCGTGAATAGCCTTATAATCCTCATTTACTGTGAATATTCAGGAACCTATTGTTTTTAAAATAATAACTTTTAATAAGCTTTCATGGTTCTGGTGGCACCTTACAGATGTTATCAAGGTTTTAGGGCAGCAGAGATAAAAATGTTATCCTTCTGTTTCAAATAGTGACAGTGACACCAATACCAAGTTTGTCCCTAAAATGCTAAAGACTGCAAAAAACATGTGTAACCACCTTGTGTCCGTACTGTCAGGCACTAGTACTTGTCTGCTTGTGTGGTACATAGATAAAGGTAGGGAATGAGTAGCTGTATCAACCAGTTTGCTGCTAAAATAGCCTTTCAATGTTTATTTTCCAGCTAAGTCAATTAGGCAAGGTGGTGTATCAACATTCAGTATGTGCTGATTTCAGATACATTGGCAGGATTTTAAATAAACACCAATGAAAGGAGTATACATCTGTTAAAAAAAGGCAAGCTCTTGGGGAAATAAATACTAAAGATGGCACACTATAACCCAAAAACACAGGAATTGGAAGACTGCTTTGTTGTTGTGTTGGTATTTTTTCTGCAGATGACTTCATTTCTCAAATAGCGTTGTTGGGGTTTTTTTAAACGCAAAACTTTAAGCTTTCTCAGTTACAATGTTGTCTTGTTTGAATGCATGCATAAATAAATTTTGATCATCTGCTTCAAATCTAACTTTATGTGAAAGAATAAAGAGGTAGTTTCGAGCTATCTAGTTAAAGCACTGAGACCTGCCCCATTATGATTCCAGCTTTATGTCAACATGTGTGCTGCTGTAATTCAAAGAACCTGATTGTCCCAATTCAGGTCAAGGTTTGTATAAATTATGGAGGCAGAATTTGCAAATACATTTTCAGAAGGACACGCCCTGATCAGCAGGGTTATGCTCTGCAGGCACTTTAGCCCAAAGATGTGTGGTTAAAATAGAAGGGGAAAGCGAAGTGTTAAAGGTCAGACAGCAAAATATGACAGGATCAAGAATAAAACCCGGAGAACCTAATCCCCAGATCAGTGTTCTACCCAATATATCTATAAGCCAATAATTATCCCAGTGTAACACCTAAATAATATATTTGATGCATTTGGCCCACAAACTGATGCCTACCTTTATCTCCCCCTCTTGTCTGATTAGTCAAAGCTCTATTCCATGGATTTGCTATTGCCACACTACAAAGGGTTAAGAGATGCAGCCCATCAGACAATGACTTATGGACAGCATTTCTTCTCTTCATCCCCCCAGTCTCTGCTTTATTAAACACTTGATCAGTTGGCTTAAAAATTAACCATATGGTGCTATTTGTAGGGTATAGATTCAAGGCTCAGGAAGGGCATGATCTGTTTAGCCTCTCTGGGCAAATGATTTCAGTGTGAACATCACAGTCTACTTGCTGTCGCTAGTAGAACATGAGCAGCAGAAGACTAGGTAACTTTTTAAACCATGGACCTACAAATAAAGAAACAAATTGCCCTAAGAAGTCATCTGATGACTGAAAACAGTAGCATATAGAAAAAGTATGAGGACCTGTGAGTGCATTGATTTGTTTCCAGCGTGTTACTCTACTTAAGTCCATTCACCATCACTTATTAATTGTAGAGTCTGGAACTGCATGAACTGCAACATCTGTGAGCACCCATGTCAATTCAGAACACTTCTTTCACTCATGTTCATGCCATCCTACTATTTGCTTTATGGAAGCATACAGACAAGTAGATTTTTTTCAGATAAAGGTTTGAGGAATAGATATTCTGACCAGGGAAGTGACTATATTCCCATGGAGTTAATCTTGCATGGATTGAATATTTGATGTTCTTTCTTCTCTGGCTCAAAAAAAGTTATACTAATCCAGTCAAGAGGAAACAAAAATATCTAGGTTACTAATCATCTTAATGCTCAGGATTGTTTAAAACATGAACAGGTTATAGGATGAAATCTGCCAGTGTACAGCCATGCAAATAATTGCTGAAAAAGAATCAATTTTTTAAAAAACTGCACATAAGCAGAAAAAGTATTAATCCCAAAAGTTGCTGTAATATGAATAATTTAAGCAACTCGAATAAGCAATATAAGCATCCTTTGCAATGTCACTGAAATCATAGAAATGGTAGTCAGAAATCTTCTGCACTCTTCTGATTCTGTGACCCATGGGAAGTCATGGTACCTCTCGGTGACCCATAAGTTTGTCTGTAAAACCGGTATTTTACATAATATGAATCAAATCTCAAGGCTGTTCTCAGTCCAGTTAATGTTTGGGAAATGTTCTCAGATTGCTGGATAAAAGAGCTATATTAGTTCAAACAATGATGATGATTATCTTTCAGGGATCTTTATCCTCACTGAGAAGCAAAAAGAATTACTGACCAATTTTTTCTAGTAAATGCTGAACACTTGGAACATTTCCTGTTCATACTCATTCTGTGGCTTTCCTGTGTCTGACTTATGTTTATCTTCATTAAGTGGAATAATGCAAGTCAAAATAGCTACAACTGTCTGCTGGATAGGGAACTGTTGTTAGTTCATGGGAAATGGATCGTAAAAAATGTGCTCCTCTGACTTCAGAGAAGAGGTCTAAATTGATCCATTTCCAGTTCAAAGCTCCTTAAAACATACTGAGCAATCTCACCTGATATTTCATCACCATCATCACATGTCTTTCTAGTTCAACAGGGGTTGGATTACTCTGAAAGTTTTTGTCTCTATCAAAGTTCAACAAGAAGTCCTGATACACATGGGAAGGCCGGGAGAACATTGTCTATACTTACTGGAAGCCCCTTCAAATAAGCAATTGTCCTGGGTTCTTTGAACTTTGGAAGAGGTGGAGATGCAGTCATATAGAAGATGAACTACTTCCCTTGAAGGAGTACAGCACATATCTGTGCAGATTGATGGAGTCATAAGTCACTATAAGCTAACCTGGGTACAGCCTGAGGTAAAGCTGAAAGCTAAAGTCATTCCAAGTGGGCTGGTGGAAGGGAAAAACAAATCCTAGACATTCACATATGAGGTCGTAACTTCTGTTCCATTGCAGCCCATGTATAAATACTTTAGATTTATATTTTAGAAGTTTTAAGTCTCTCTATAAAATGCATTTAACTTCAGGTTTTATTTTAAAATGTCTCTCGAGTCAGTGAGGTGCCACGCTCTCTCAAGGATTTCAGGCAAATCTCGCTTGACCAATCCAAATCCATAAGCCAAACCATATGATTCCAAAATACTTTCAATTGCTTCCTGGATCATATGTCCACATCTGGAAATGATGGATAGTCTCTTCCCAGCTGCAGAAGAGGGAAATTCTGCATTAGGCTAAAAACACTGTGTAAATTGCAAGGGAGAAGGGTCAGCTTTCTAAAATTACAGTGGTCAAGACAAGTCAAGCACTTTAATGGCAGGCTCAGATCCAAGATCAAAATCATTTTACAAATCTCCAAGCAATTCTATTTAGAAACATGCAGAACTTTTTGGTTGGTTTTACGGTGAGGATAGCCAACGGGCGACAGATTCTCAAAGCTAATCTTCCTTCACAAGGGACACAAAGCAGGTGTGCCCCATAAGGATGAAACTGTTCCCCAAATTTGGTTGGCATAAAGCAGGAGTGAACTTTCTGTTGTGAAATGGTTGTAAATCACAGGAAGATTAATAGAAAAGAAAAATTCAAAGCTGAAATGTCAATTTTGAGCTCACCTTGCTGAAATCTCTTTGTCTAAAATACTATTAAAACATTTGTTAGTCAATAACAACAGGAAGAAACTACTTAATAAAGAAAACGGGAAGCAACTATGGAATTTATATGAGGTACAACTGAATTTTAATCAGTCACTTATGTTACCCTATTGTACACCTTTTTTTAACTTTTTACGTATAATTATCCATGCTAGGATGTCATCTTCTATACTCTAATGAGAATCACTCTCATAACTGATAGATAAATAGATAATTCATTGGAAGATATGTCATTATATATTATCATTAGTGATAACACCACATTAATAATTAAGATGAAACAAATAGTCTATTTGTCTGTCCATGCCTCTGAGTCATTACTTCACTAAGTCTTGTCTGGGAAAATCTTATTACTTTCAAAAAGAGGCATGTTGCATCAGACCTTAGGTAGAATGAAAACATTCTTTAGAAAGGACCACAGTATAGACTGCATTTTCCAGAGGGGAAAAAAAAAAAAAAAAAAGAAGTGAATTTTCATGAGGTTTTTTTTCTTATGATACATTCTTCCATTCAGGTAGCTTGGAAATATATGAAAATGGTGAGGCAAAAGAAAAATGTGTTGTCTGAAGATCTCTGAAATTACAAGATCTCAAAGCTAGCGTATGCAAATAAAAATTAATTACTTCTAAACCAAAGAAAACTATGCTGAAGTTTGAGATTGGTATAACTGCATGTTCTTGCCAGATATCCATCTGAAACTCTTGAGTGGGGAGCAAATCTCACAAGATAGCTTTCTCATAATATTTCTAATAGCTTCTGTTTTTAGAGAGGCTAGAGCTAACAGGAAAACAGTACATATCCATGTTATTTTGACTCTTGCAGCTAAATGCTGGCTGGAATACACGGGACTAATTCCAGAACTGACGTAAATAAGCTTACTCAAAGACAGTGAGACACCAATTTACACAAACCATGGTTCAAGCCTGGGAAATTCAGATACATGGAGAAGTTTAGATAAGATACATCTAGACAAATATTTTAGGTATGTATACACATCTATATATAACACTTTCTAAACCACTTTAATCTCAATCTACGTATATGAGCTGCTTAAAAATAAGAAGAATCTGCTTTTGGGAACTGAGCTGGAAAGATGAAAGTTCAGAGAAGCTCCTAGTATGTCTGATTTATTTCCCACCCACAAGTTTAGCCTCACAGTGCCCAGTGAAGGAGGTTACTCTCCCAGTGTCATCACTGGAAGAAGAGAAGAAAAAGTCCTTCTGCTGGGAGGCAGTTCAGAGGTGCTTTGAGCTATACTCTGGAGGATCTTCATCCCCCATTTTCCAAATAGGCCTCCTTAGGAATAACACTCACATAATTTAATACTCTTAAATAACAATCTTCCCTAAAACTATGTCATTTAATAGCCCCAGAAAATCAAAAATATATGAAATAGAGATGATCAGCTTATGCATAAGACTAAACATTCTTGAATTTTAATTCCAGTTTGAAGAGGAGACATACTTCTACTGCTTTGGTCAAGGAGTAAAGTTGTTTGACTCAGTTCCCCAGTCTTTAGAAGGAGAATGGGCCTATCTCCCAGAAAAACATGAAGGTTTCATTAGTATTTGGAAAGCACGTCAAAGATGGATTCTTCAATGTGTTTTACTTGTTCTGGTCCCCCATCTTTCTCAACCTATTCCCCATGCCTCTAGCAGAGTAACATGAAACAAGGGCATTGCAATACTGTGCATTATTCTTGGCAAAAAAATTAACCACGAAGTCCAGGTTTTGTATTTTTTTTTAAACAATATTCACACAGGGCTCAAATTATGCGCATAAACATTGCTAATGTATTTGCTATTAGTCTGTGTGACACCTTATTCCTTTAAGTTTGCATCTTTTGGCACGGACTAGGAAAAGTCGCTCCTCTCTGAGAGGGCTAGTTAAGATGTATCTTGCTGTTTCCCCGTATCTTTAGTATGCAGGGAGTGCAGAGATGGAGATAAAAGGAGAAATGTCTATCTTTGAGTCCTCTGCAATACAGAATAAGTTATCAACCTACTAACATGCATGTCTGAATAGACTCCTTTGGCAGGAGGGAGATTTTATCTGTCCTGACATGCGAATTCCTCCCTCATGTCAATCCATGAAAGTACTAAAGAATAAACTCTCTAGTAAAATGAATGTGGCATACCACTGGGACTTAGAGAGCATCATATTTTCCCCTAGCTACTTTTTTTTAATTCTCCAACTGAATCCTTGATATCCATATAAATTAGTCACTCTGAAGAACTACTTGAAAATCCATTGCTTTAATCGCATAGGCTTGGGGAGGGTGGCTCGCTCCACTAAGGCCTGGGAGTTTGTTGTCTCTCTATTTTTCCTCTTCAACTGAGCAATGTGCCATCACATCCAACCCCCGCACAGAAGCGTTCGAGTAGCATTTGTGCTGGAAGGTTTGCAGCTGTGCAAGTCAAATGAGCAGGCACTACGTTGCCCTCAGATCTGGTAGGCCCCAAGGTACAGATATGAGCAGTCAAAATGTCCTATTTAGCATCGTGAAGTGCCCACCCATGCGCGAGGGAAAAGGATGCAATGTTTTGAATGAAGCTGAACACAGCTGCAGTTATTACATTGTGGGGGCATGAGAGGGAAAGTCACATTGGTCTGTTTGCAGATGAATTATCAATCTGGTTTCACAAATACTTGTCTCCATGCTCATCACCAGTGCGAGGACTCTTCATTCACCAGACTCTATAGCACCTAGAACAAGGCTGCCTCTCTGCTGAAATGGATCCCTTAGTCTTCACTTACGCAATAATTTCACATCAATAGTGGTTGTATGAGGAAAATAATAATCATTTTTATAGAGCAAAACATAACTGAAATAGTAAAAAAAGCAACAAAAAAGAGGTAAAATAAAAATGATCCATCTTTTCTTCTTTTGGTCTCCAGTGTTTATCCCTAGATATTTATGATGTGCTACATGACAACATATTACTGTATTCTGTTGAAGGCAAAAAGTTATACTTTGATTTGCGTTTTGCCTGAGCTTTTGGATTTTCAATTAAGGAATGTAAATACTAGAAAATTCTTACTACTTTTTATTCGTATTTTTAAAGTAGTCTCTTTAGAATCAGGTACACTCCAGACCGTAATACTCTTCTTCACTTTCCCTTATTTTATTTGTACTGCATACATTATTTTCACCCGTTCTTTGTGTGCAGTACATCTGATGCTAGTTGCAGTCCACTGGACTGACTGTTTGTCTTCCATTCCTTTTCATGTCTACATCAGTGGCTGGAATTTTGATTTTAAAACAAACGTAAAACCTCAAAGTAAGTCCATCAGGTACTTAATGGCTTGGATATAAAACCATGAAATAGGCTCATGGACAATGACAGCCTCTCCTCTTCCTCTTTGTGACCTTCCAGTGGATATTTAGGGATTTAATAAGGACCTGCACATTGAACTCCAAATTTTTTAAAAGTATGCAGTGAGGACTACATAAACAAATATAGCAGCCTAATAATCCTGCAGACAAGGAGGGCATGAAAATACAGGAATCAGGTGAAGATACTGGATGAAGATCAGAAGCATATTAGATTAACAAGAAACAAAGGTATTGAGGCATTGCTATGTAACAGGCCAAAGGACTGCCCTCCAGGATTTCTGCAACCAGTCTGTGGTTTCTTCTTATGCTTTTAGATGAGAGACACTCCCTCTTCCTCGAACAGCCTCAAGGGATGGATGATCCACTGTGTCTATTTGTAATTGAACCAGGGATGGAAGAACCTGGAGAACAATCCCAGCATTGCCAATGGGTGTGCTACCACCAGCAGCGCACACTTCTTCCTTTAGCTCTCTAATGGAGGAGTTTGAAGCTTTCCCACAAAAATAAATTAATGGCAATGGGTTCTAATAGCACCTCACTCGTTGCTTTAAAAATAATCATTTCCATCTAGGGTGACATTTTCAAACTTCTGTTTTCAGGTCTCTTCAGCTAAGCTAAACTAAATCTTTTTTAAAAACTTACAGATGAAGAAAAAAAACCCAAAAACAACCAAAAAACCACAGCCCTCTTTCATTTTATGGATCAAAGGATTTCCCAATAAATTAAGACTTTTCATTTCTAATATTGCAAATTCCTCTTTTGAGTGCAGAACTAGAAAAAAAAAAAAAGACTCAAGTGTCAGGTTTGGAGTCTGGAAAGGTGTTGGTGGGATTTTCCTTGGACCTGAAAAGTAGTGAAGGAAATAAACATCCAAAGCACTCTTTCCTTTACCCTGAACGCCAACTGGAAAAGTAGAAAGCCTAGAAACATATGCAGCATCGCATGAAAAGTTAGAAATGCAAAAGCAGCCTGTTAAAGGAGGAGAGTCACACAGTGGGTTAAATCCAGAGTGGAGAAAGAAAACAATACTAATCAGCTGTTTCATATCTGTCTCTCTCTAGACACATATGCACACACACACACAAACACAGCAAATGTGCTTGATCCTGCCCGTTTCTATGCAAGAGCGTATCTCAGAGTAGGCGATAAATCATCCACTTGGGCATGTGCACACAGAAGCCAGTTTGAAAAATACAAGAAGCAGAGGAATTGCCATATTGAATCAGACTATTGGTCCATCAAATTTGGTATCATGCCTCCAGCAGTGGCTAAACCCTGATACTTCGGAGGAAGGCAACCCTCAAAATCCACAGAGCACTTAGCTCGGTCCGTAGGTGGGGGAGGGAAAAATATTCATCTTAACCCCTGCAGGCATTAAATGTGTGTACTATAGAGTGAGCTGGGGTTTTCCTTATGCAGAGCTGCAACTGTAATTACTAGTTTGAAGCAGGACAGCAGAACAATGTTTGCAAACACTCATTCACATAAAAAGCCGCTAATTCACTTTGACATCATTTGTGACCCTTTTCCAGGAAGGTTCATTGGAGCAAGCAGTTTTGTTTATGGAATGCAAAAGTTTGCTAAATACTCTGGAAGTGCTTCTCTGAATGTTTGTTTCAGAAATGACGTACTCAAACTTTTCATTTATCTCTATGCCTTTCAGTCATCCGTACAGGGAACACAAACAGCATCGCATGATACGTACGTTGACTCACGCAATGAAATCATGGCTTGCAAATGGCAGATACTCAAAGTGAAAGATAAAGAAATGCACAACAGATCAAAACCAGTGTATGAGGAATTCCTGAAGAGAGGTGGTACTGTTTCAAATAAACCATCTCGTGACCAAAGCTCTACTTGAGAGACAGCCTGACATTTCTGGAAAATCATCCAGAGTATTTAACCTGACCTCCTGTGTCAGCAAAATTCGCAGGCTAGATACATACTTCTGGGCTGAATCCAAAGTTAGCATAAAGGGAAGAGTCTTCATCACCTGTTTCTAGATGAATTTAAATATGCCGGGTGTCACTGCAGAGTTAAATGTTGAGGAAAAGTTCTTTGCTATGTCCTTTCCTGCCCACTTACACTCACATATTTGATTGCCCCTACTCACAAAGAATTTCCTTGTGCCAAAACTCATCTGGAACAGAATCCCTCTGCAAACCTCAAAATCCCTTCCTTTTTATTACTAAGGAGGTAGCAGGGAACCACAGATGGCTGTCATAAGAAATTGGTGGCGTATATAGTTTAACAGCACATAAAGCTTACATAGGACTTGTCTGTCTTGTTCTTAATTGGAAGTGGGTGTGAGGGACAGAAGACTATGCAGATAGAAAAAGATGCAAAAAGAAAGGGTGGGCTCACAATAAAGTTAAGCTTCTGAGGTCAGAATGATACTGTAAAATTTGTATTATAAAAGACCAAAAAAAACTATGCTAAAAAGACTGTAACTGTCAAAACTTGTTAGCCCAAGTAAGCACTGACTTGGACAAAAAGGTTTATCCCAAAACATTTAGCTATTTAAAAAAGTTATATCTGCTTTTTTCCCATGCCCTTTAGACTTACAGTGTCCCCAGAATTGCAATCCAGACACTTTATTTCATGACTAGCTTTGCTGAAATTTAGTCTAGGCAACATCGCTTAGGTCCCTCCTGGCCTCCAACAGGTCCATGAGTCTCAGGGAACTAGTGAGTCTGCTTGGCTTGAAGTTCTGAACCACAAGTTAACTGCGTTAAAATGGAATAAAACTTTGGTAGATTGGTAACCCTAGGGTATGTAGAAAGAAGGGTATGAGCCTCATCTTGCTTCCCCAAAGCCCTCTCAGCCTGCCCTTTCTTCTCCCACCTCTTCAGATCAGCCTTATCAGCATGAACTGGTCAACGCAGGGAACAGAGCTCAATGCGATATTCTTCTGTTAAATCAATTTCTATTACAGTTACAAGTTGTTTTGTAGCTTCTTTTGTGGCTTCTTTAAAAAAAAAAAAAAAAAAAGAAAAATGTCTCTCCTGTTGTGATTTTTTTTTTTCTCCCCCAGTTCCCTATCTCCTCCCTAGGGCCTCAGCTTGTGCCTCTGTGTAAGTCCTGGGGTCTTGGGTGTCAAATGTCAGGCCTTGTACAGAGCTGTCAAAGAGGAGAATAGGCTGAGATGATTGATGACTGCAAAGCCTGAAATCCAAACCTCTGCTGCAAATGCTTCTTTTACAAAAAAGCTGGGGCAACCCACAGTGGCTATATTCAAGGTCAGCTCGCATACCATTACACCCACCGCTTTGGGCTTCTAACAAGCCAACGCATTCATGGAGGATTTCTCGTCTCTCTGTCCCTGTGTGCATGTCTCTCTCTTTCTCTCCCTCCCCTTACTCTCCTGGCAACCCCCTGCCAAAATTTTCAAGCACTTAATCCCAATAAAAAAAGGCATGGCCTTTTTTTTTTCCTCCCCTCCCTCCCTTTCCTTCAGGCTGCATTCGCTACGAGGAGCCACGGGCTGAAGCTTAATGCTGCACAAGTCAGATGACAAGATTATTAATGGGAGCAGGGCAATGTCATATCTGATTTCATGCATATTCATGAACGGAGTCATACAGCTGGGACCATGCGCCATGAAGAGACAGAGCAAGAGAGAAACTTTTACACCCCCTCCTTGCCGTGAAGAATCTGATCCTGGAGATTAAGAGTCCTGCCTTGCAAAATTCAATTGTTCTCTTTATATGTTAATAAAAAAGGGGAACTGCTCGCATGATAATAATGACGTGGTGCCAAGATGGTACGAATATCTCTTTTTTTCCTGTCACTAAAGTAACTGCCCTGAAGCTGATCTTGGCCTGGAGAACATTTTCTGCAAGAAAAAGGACATATGTTATCACCAAAAACCAGAAAGGTTTCCAAAATGCACCAGCATAGGTTAAAAAAAAAAAAAAAAAAAAAGAAGAAAAGGAAGCTTTGCAAATGCTCCAGCATGCACTCTAGGCAAAAGGGGAGACACTGAGTACAGGAGAACTTTATTAGGGTTCTGATTTGTACTCAGATAATGCCTGTCTGAAAGAGGTGAAACGGGAGGATAAAGTACTAATAGTATTTTACTCAGTCGCTTTGCAGCTAGCTCCTTTTGCTTTTTCAATAGTGTCTTACAAAACATAAGGAATTTTATTCCCATTTTACACCTGGGTAAATTGAGGCATAAAGTTGTTGAGGTTTATTGGTCCCGTATCTGCCTTATCAAAAAGGTTCCCATTAACTTAGCAGGATAGGACCTGTAGGCACTTGAGCTGAAGTCAAGAAGTAAATAGCAGAGCAGTAATGCAGCTATACCAGAGAGTTAATTCCATCTTCTGCTCTATGTTGAGAAATAACATCTTCCTACAGGACACCAGAACAAATAGAAAAATGTAGGCACTATGACACTTAGCAAAAGATCTATGGTATTTTTCCCTTTTCAAAATCCATCAGTATTATTGCTGAGGCTTTGTGAGAATTAAACTCTGTTATACCTGCCTCGCGCACTATTTCTAAGTAAAAGTCTATTTTTCAGGCACTTAAAATATTCCATTCAGCTCTGCAGCAGCATCTACTTGTGAAGAGACAGAGGTACCCCATTCCCTCGGACAGGTGAGAACTAAAATAAATAACAGAAGCAGCGTGTGCAACTGTGAAATCAATTTAGAATTTAATTGCTGAAAACCATCTGACAATAAACTATAACAGTGCATGAAATAGTCCTGTAATGGAAGTGGTGGCTATTCCTGGAGTCATTTAGAATTAGCTGTGGATAAAGCACAAGATTACCGTAGGAGACCAGACTAGATACTGGCCCTAGCAAATAGACAGATGACTTCTTTGCACCTTTAATTGCTATCATTCAAGGCCAGCAGCATATTCTCTCATGAGGATGCCAGACAATCCATGTGATCCAAATGCTCTTTGGTACAAGCTGATCTGAGTTGCCCGTAGGGCTATCTCACCAGGCTTTCTGGCACAGAGTGACAGAATGGGAATGCTTGGGCAGATTCAGGCTTTCTGAAAAGCGGTGGGTTTATTCTGGTTTGCGGAAAAGGGATGAAGACAGGGATTATTGCTATTTTTTCCTAGAGGGTTCATTTTATAACTGTACACAAATACATTCTCAGCTATGCAACCCTCATAGTGAAGTATATATATTTAGAGAGATAGTGTGTATCTAGAGAGGAGCAGGAAATAAAACCAGAAGTATCTCTGCTAAGAACAACTGAAAACTTGCTGGGCTGTGGCTCCAGCAGGTACAGTTTAGCTTGGGTTGGGAAGAGTGGCTGCAGTGTGTAATAAGTCAAGTTTCACAGCAATAGTTGGGCAATACATCTTTACTGGGTAGAGCTAGGACACATGGCAGGAATCTGGCTCTGCCATGGACTAGCAAATGACCTTGAGTGAGTCACTTTACCTCCCCATCCCTCAGTTTCCCCATCTGTAAATGAACAGCAACAACTACATTCATTAAGTGCTTTCAAAGTTGTAATCGACTATCAGATGATAGTGACAGTCTTAAGGATACCTCTTGAGCCCATACATAGCATAACGTTAAATATCAAACTGTGTTTTAATTTCTATATTTGAGGATGTCACCTCCTATCTGTAATCATTTCTCAAGTAGTGGTTAATTTAAAGGACTGAAAAAATGTCATTTTTCTCATTCAAACAAGCAAAGCAAAAAAAAAAAAAAAGCCCACAACTGATAGAGATTAGAGCAGTGGGAAGAACATGACAGTGATATCAGAACAGAGGAAATAACATGTTAATGACATTCAATATTCTCCCCGTGTCAAGTCATCAGCATTTTTATTGCCACTTTTCCTCCGAATACAGTATCAGAATTTATTGAGACAATCTGTCTCCATCACCTGTGATATAATATATTTTATTCAATAAGATACGGAATAATATTTATCTTTCAACTCCAATGACTAGTTTTAAGGGCAATAACAGCTTTTTACACAACAGTTGCAAGTGTAGAGTTTGTAAGTTTTAATGCCAGATCTAAGGGCTACAAAGACTTTCCCACTAGGTAGGGAACAGTGAAACCAGTTTTCTGATTGTTTGCCCTTTGCTACGTTTCTCATTCATAAAATAGCTGGTGCCAAAAGACAAAACAAATGGTCCAAATGTAGCTCCTGTGAGCTAGTTGTTAATGGAAACTGAGGCTAGAAGAAGGTGGTCCTTGTCATAAATTCAGAAACTCAACAGCAGAGCCTGTATTTGATCTCCAAGGGGGAAGAGGACAGCCAAGAAAAACATCTCACATTATTGCAAAAGGAAGGCAAGCAGAAGAGAAGCTGGAAGAGTGAAATGAAGAAGGCTGAGGGTTTATCATCTCTGGCATGAAGTGCCTGTCTGCAGTTTAACAGAACCAAGCCAACTTTTCAACCGGCCAGTCTGGGTAGCAATAACAGCACAGCTTTGCAAATGTAGGTGCCATATCCCTGCTTCTGCAAAAGTACAGGTTTCTCGTGCTCCCTGAGGCAGCTGCATTTTGTAGCTATGGAGTACAGAGCCACTTCCCCTGATTTTGGGGTGATACTACAGAAGGGAAGCTTGGATGCCTCTGCCAGACCCCCACACCACCTTCCCTCTGGGCTTTCTATATCAACAGTTTGGCTATTCTATTTTGATCCTTGGTCAGCTTAGGTCCCTACACAACCACACTGTATCCCTTAAATAGCTGTAATTCACTCCACAGCCAATTCAAGCAGCCCATAAGAACCAGAGATAGAGCTGAAATTGGCTTCAAAGCAACTCTCTCCATGTATGTGAGATATTTACAATCTGGGGCACATACCCTTAAAAACACAGAAGAGGAGGAAGAACCAGAAATGCCTAGTTGTTGTTTTTTTATTTCTTTTTCTTTGGTAGGGAAGGGAAGAGCAGTAACACAAGAAAGAAGATGGAAACCAGCTTTGAAATATAGCCACAGCTGCTCCTGTTCTTGCTCTCCTCCCTTCCCTCAATCACTCTACAAGAAAAGGCTGTGTACTTCAAATCATTTCCTGCCTGCAGCATCCTGATAAAGGCAGGCTTCCTGCCATTTGCCCAGTGAGCTGGCACTCTGTCCTGTGCTTGTTCCCCTTGACATGTCCTAAGGCCTTCAATCAACCTGCTCTGCAGATCCCTTAGTGAGCTGTGATCAGAGACACCAGATGCCATCAAGGCTGAGAAGTAGCTATGCTTGTGCCTACTACAGCATCCCAGGCAGCAATGCCACCCCTTAAAACCACTTAATCCCCACCCAGCCCTGCTTTCCTGCACTCTTTTCCAAGCAGGCCCAGCTTGGCTGACTGGCTCCAAGCTGCCTTCAGCAGATCACCTGCTCTGCTCAGGCAGTCCTGGCTCTTTCTTCTTCAGTGGCATTCCTGTCACCTACCAAAAAGAAAAATCACTCCGGCAAAAGTGAGGCTCATCACTTTCTCACAAGCCAGAGCTTTGGAAAGGGGCTGAAGATCTCTCTCGTTCCCTCTGTGCATCTCCTAGCTCATCAGGGACAGACTGGCATGTGGAGCAACAGCCACAGCAATATCTTGTAAAATTGATGTTCTCAAAAGCTGGTGCTGGAGGAGTGAGGAAAACATCAGAGAGCAGGGAAAAACCTAACAGTGTCAATGTAGAAAAGCAGTTAGGTTTTTACAGCCCAAGTGTCTGTGACTCCACACATGCTGCCAAGAAAAGTTAGGAGAATAAGTTTTGTGCACCTCTGAAAACCTAGAAATGCTGATTTGTCTTCTGCTAATAGTACTCCTCAAAAAACCCTCATCTCCCCTTGTTTGAATAAGGGACTAATTCGCAGTTCAGTGGCTGTGGTAGAAATTTGACCAGCCATGGGCTCACCAGGGTACCCCTCCATCTGTGATCCTCACACTGCCCACCACCCTTGTACCAAAGCAACAGGTATGAGCAGGCCACATCTGCTTGGCAACAGGCAAATGTCATTTTCAAGCACATCATGTTAAGCCTTTGTCCCCGTAGTCACATCCATCTAAACCTACTGCCAGTTTATTCCCTTTAACTAATCCCCTATTAAACAGCCATTGGCAAATATAAACCTTGGTTTTGAAGTTGCCTTTCACGGGCTAATGGAAACGACATCACCGCAGTCAGCAGCCGTTCCTGCTCCCCAGCCACCCCAGCCGAGCTCACCCCGCCTTCCCACAGATCACAGGTTTTTGACATTTTCAGCATTGCAGTGCCTGTATCCTGCTGTCTGCTCCTACCCGGGTGTCCAGGGTGAGGACACAGCGGAGTGGCAAACGTGGAAGCATGGGCTCTTACCTTCTTGGGGCTCTGTGCACCTAGGTGCCTCCTCCTACATACACAGCCACCACCAAGGAGATGGGCGCTGATGGTGTCAGAGGACCTCTCCAGTGCCCACTAAAGTGTGCTGTCTCTCCCTCTCTCCCTCCCCTTTGCTCTCTCTTGCACATACATACACTCCTCCTCTCTTCCCAGCAGTGTGGCTCCTTGCCAGCATACTGCACTGCCTCCGGGTATCTCACACTCCCTTGCTTGGCTGACTCTTTACTCACCTGGCCCCATCGGATCTTTCTGATTTCATTCCTGCCTTCTCTTTAGGCATAAAACTTGTCATTATTACATTTTCCACTCCCTGCTGGGCCATTGCTTTGCCTTCCTAATAATTCAGGATACTTTCAAGTAATTTGGGGTGTTTAATTTGAATCTTTCCTTTCTTCTTCCTCACTTCAGAGGGAGTAGGCATGTACGCAGAGAAAAGGAAGCTGCTACTTCCCTCTCTGCACATTGATAGCCTTGCACGTGTGTATGCATGTCATATGCATGTGCTATCTAGTGATTGATATAGGTAGTCTATATGCATATATATATACATGGTCTGATCACTCTGAAGTTCTGGCCACCTCCTTCTCCTGTGGCACTGAGACATGTTGACCTATTGCTTCCTATTCACTTCAGACCAGGGTGTCTAGTTTTATCCAAATGAGCAGTTGAATTTAGTTTTTGGCACAATTTTTTTACTTCAGAAAGGAAGACAAAGAGGTCCTTCGTGACTAACTTGCAAAAGGCCTTCCCTTAACTCTGCTCCCTCCCTCACACACCTCAGATTGCAGGCAGCCTGGTCAAATGAAACAGGGAAAGCTTGGGGGGTAGAAAATAAATCTGCTACAAATATTTGGCACCCGATCCTCATTTACTGTGCACACATTATCACAGTCCCAGCTCATATAAGAAATCTGGTGTGAGCAGTATGGGCTGGATTTGGCCCATCATATTTATTTCAACAGAAGTACCCACAGAGTTTTATAGGGCTTCAAATATTGCAGAAGCATTAAAAGTAAAGCAAACAGGTGGCTTTTTATTAAAAAAAAAAAAAAAAAAAAAAAAGAAGCTGAAGCTTTATAGGCACATAATATCAGACGATGTACATAGGAAATATAAAATGTGCATGGGGAGGAGGCAAGCAAACACTCATCAAATTTTCATTTACAACATAAGCTCCCAGTCTCATGCCTGATACATGAAGTTGGACCATTATTTCCCAATGGGATCCTGAGAAGGTCTTATTCTGTCCTGAATTTCCCATCCTCCTGGCATGGTGGGAGGCCCTGAATCTGACTTTGGATATGACTGTCTGATGGTCTGCTGTCTTCTCCCTGCACCACTGCAATGGTGGCAGCGCTGTACCCTCACCTTTTATATAATATAAGGAATTGAGCATCGTCAACAGAAAGACAGCTTTATTGGTTGGTACTCCTAAACCCAGGCTAATTTGTCTTCAGAATAGAGTTTAGAAGGTGCCTGTTCTTCTATCATTTGGGGAATTTTGTGCAAGCCTTTTTCATCCTCTTGTAAGCCTTTTATATGCCTAAGAGAAATGGAAGATAAGTCCCACAAAACAGAAGACTGGATTTTGGTCACCAGTGAAAATCAGTTTACTTCATGGGAGAATCTTTAGTGTTATAAAAACATGCACAAAAATGTAATGTGACCTTCCCAAAACAATTTCCAGAGGCCAAACTGAAGAAATGCTGAATATTTTGCTGAAAATGAGCATTGTCCTCAACTCCAAGAAAGCTTTCGAACACATTTGAACATTTAAATTCTATCCCTGTCTGTATGCCTAATGTTTCTTGCTGGATGATTTTAGTTTCTTCAGAAGAAAATCATTGAGATATATAACTTGCAGGGCCTTGGATGAAGTTTGAGCCATCTGAAGCTGTACCCTGGTGACAATTTCTGGTTGGCTTCAAGTTGACCACCTACACAGCCATCCAGCTTAAGCAAGTTGTTTGGGCTTCTGTAGACCACAGACAGAAGTCAGCCCTTTGAAAGGACAGTTCCTCCCTATAAATTACACATAGCTGCATTTCTCCACTGACAAGAGTCAATCTGGTTCCATGGTCATTGGAGAAGTGGAGGTAACTGCATCTTAAAACAGATGTGATTAATTGTCCTGTCAAAGGGCTTTCTCTTCTCCATGGTCTACAGAGACAGCCCTCAAAACTAGTTAGAACACTGACTTTGATGAGGATAAAATTCAGAGTTGAAACCCACCTTTGTGGCTCTGAGTCTCCAGTGAGATCCAGCTCACACTTCCACTCTAGAGGTGCTGTGAGACCAGGGATGTTGCCTCATGTATATCAGGGCATTTCAAAGTGCTGCTAAAACTTCACAAACCTGGGTGCCAGGTAGGAAAAGCCTGAACAACACATCCAGGGGTGAGCTTGGAGCAAACCTGTCTTCCCTATGTGCACCATAAACATCAGTGATGCCACTACATATGGACATTAAAATGCTCCTGCTGCCTAATTTCCTGTTTTCTTTCTCTTTGAAGTAGACGTAACAAGCCCATAACACCTTTCAGGTAGACCCATGGCAGGCAGTAGTGGAGATGGGTGAGGTTACAGACCCCTGTCAGTGCCAACTGGCATAGGGGTACCAGGAACATTTTAAATTTGCTAATCCCTTTTCAAAAGATGCAAATTGCTAAGTCAGTTCTAATGCCAACTTGGCTGCGTCTCTTCAACCAAAGAATTTAATACAGCAGAGGTCCCCTGAGAAGGAAAAATAGATTAAACCCCCCCCCCCCCCAAAACTTTGGTAGTTGGTTTTACATACCGTGAGCCTCAGGCTGCTACTTGAATTTCACTTCAAACGTTTACTGCAAAGTATCAGCTAATTTTTTCTATCCGCCTGGTTACTCTTTAAAGGAGAAAATTTCATTAACAAACCATGGATATAAAATATGAAATCAGAGATCAGCTACTGCAGAGGAGAAGCCAAACATCACTAAAAAGGATTAGTTTCTTTCACTGTCTAGAAATTTCTCGTGGAAGACCTTGGCTGCCCTTTTGATATTAAAACTTCCTAACAAGTATTACACAGGAGTTTTAAATTAGAACTTGCTGTCATTGGGACAGTTATAAACTCTTAAATATGTCCCTTTGCAAGTTGAGCTCCTGCAAAATGCATGTATGCGTGGTGGAAATCACTGGGAAATGGGTGTGTATTTGTGGAAGATTGCCAGTCGGACCCATTAATTACGGCAGGAGTTCTGCCAGCTGATTTATAAAATGAGCACCCAAGTTATTCCAATTAATTCCCATAATTCCACTCTGGATAGTGAACCACTAGTCAAAGTAAAATAAAGTTTGCTCCCAAGTGTGACCTAGGAAAACCAATTTTCTTTCCTACCGTGAATTCAGTAGAGTTCCTCTGGTTTATGCTGGGGGAGAGGATCATTGCTTCCCAGGTTGCTTTCTAATTAATAATTATATATAGTGCAGTTGGGCAAGGTTACAGGCCCCCTCCAGTGCCAGTTGGCACAGAAGCACCAGGAACATTTGAAATTTATTAATCCTTTTTTTCAAAAGATGCAAATTGCTTTAAAAAAAAAAAAAATCATCAGAGAGGAGAGAGAAGTACTGTGAGTTTTAGGCACAACCATGAGTCGGGTGCAGAGGCACCTGCCTGCTACTAAGAAATATTGTCATTTCCACTTCCATGGTTTTCTTTTGCCCTTTACCTTCTGATATTGGCCACATTCCCAGCCATCACCTGAAAGCCTAAACAGTGTTCCAGGAAGCTGTAATGTGCTTGTGGGTGTATGTAAGGGACTTTTGGCTCCCTTGAACGTCTGTATCAGGTCTAGGAATATACGAACTGTGACTAGCATACCAATCACTAGAGGTAACTGGAAACTATTTTCCATGGAAATGTAAAATTTGTATGTGAAAAGTCAAATCATTTTGGTGTTTGAGCATTCTGTTTCAACAGGACATCAAGGTTTACTGCAGAGTGAACATTTTATTTCAAAGGGGGAGAGGAAGAAGAGTATATTGTTAGCTCAGAAACAGTTTCAGACTTTCAAGAGAAATTCCAAGCAGGCTGCTAATAACACTTCAGCAGTATCTGACATAATTGAAAACTCCACTGGAGCCAATCAAGTTAAGCCAGTGTAAAAATGGTGCAAGTGAAAAGAAGCCAGTCACGTTAAAATGGAACAAATTTATAAAACCGCACTTCCTTTTCACCTGTTGTAGAGAGTCTTTTTCCCCCTTCCTGGTGAGTCAATCTATTCTTCATTCTATTTCAATTCCATTTTCTAGTTTTTAAGCCCATGAGCAACGCAGCCCTCTCTGGTTTTCAATGCTTTATAAGAACAAGTAAAAAGGTACTGACACAATATTTTCCCTGAAAATATTTTTGTTCTAAACATACAACTTCTGTTTTGGACTTTAAGGTATTTGCTTTCAATGTATGAGAGTGGAGCCAAACAGAACCTGACTCTACAACCTGTTATCCAATAAACTATGTGAGTTTTCCAGAACAACTTACTACATCTGTTCTATATCATCATATCTTAGGGGGTTCGTGTTCATTATGTCATAATCTCCAACAAACACACAAACAATGTAAAGTTTACTCAGGTCAATTGCAAATCTTCCCCTCCTCCCAAATTTTTTATTTGCTTGTTTTATTCCATTTCTGACAACAATAATCTCCTTTAATTGCCAGTTCTGCCAGTCACACAATGGACCTTGCCTTCTGTTATCTGACCAGTAGAGCTCATAATTAGTGCTTAATTATAGTTTATAGAGCCACTTTGGTCTGATAGGAAAAATATGCTTTGTTACAGTCAATGAAGTATTTAAAGCTATGTCCAGGGTTGGGATAGGTTTATTAAACACTTGGGTAAGCAATAATAAACTAACATTGATTGAGCAACTCGATAGCTTTCTTTTATGCACTGGTTTAAAAAAAAAAAAAAAAAAAAAAGCAAAAAAAATCCAGATAGAATTAAAAATAACTTGGCATGGTAATGGAATGTCTCCGCTAAGAACACACGGCTGCCAGTGGGGTCTATCACGTTGGATGTAACTCAATCTCAGCTCCAGAAAAGAGCACTTTGCAAAATATGTGGCAGCATCATTGCTATTATCTGAAAAGGAGGAGAGAGAAAGAATTCACTAAGGTCCTTCAGTCTGTTCAGAGCTAAATAAAGAATGATACTGCTGAGCATGGGTGTGTTTCTAGGGGAAGCTGCCAGAACTAATGAAAAAGCACAGAGTTGATTTTCTTTTTAATTTTGCTTCCCTGCTTTCCAAGTCTTTCAGGGGAAATTGGAGATTGTCCTGAAATCATGACAATTTTGAGTTTTACATAGCAAATTCCGATACAAACACAAACACATTTTATCTGCCTGCAGGTGCCCTCACACCTATCAGCTAACTGAGACAATGTTATTCTAGGCTTGGTTCCAGTAGGTCTGCCAGGCCACACAGACTGAAATGAGGAAAAGTGAAATAAAATAACAATTTTTGAGAAACAGAGGAGGGAAAGGATTGTGCAACATTATTTCTCACTAGTTTTCATGGCAGGCAGTAGCCTGCCTAACTACATCATTCACCCTTCTATATCAACAAAAAGATTAACAAGAGGTGCCTTTGAAAAGACACAATGATTTTTTGACCAGGTGTGAGTTTCAGAAGGAAAATTATTTTAAAGATCTGCATAAGAATTCAGTATATTCTCGGGGAGGGACGGGGGGCGGGAAGGGGAGGGAGACACAAAACTGTTTGTTGAGTGGGTTACATTTATTGAACATAAACCACCAATTATTTCAATCATATTAGCTCCTCTTCTCATATAGGTATTTTCCTCAGTTCTTCCCTTTTCTCCTCAAAATGTGACACACTTTTCCATTTCGATATGAGGAGATTCCCCCTTTTTCAGGGGGACATAGAATTTTTTAGCCTTTCTTGGGAGAAGAGAGAAAAAAAGAAAGGGGAAAAAAACTGCCAAAATGAAATCTCCAAACAAGGTTTTTCTAAAGTGACAGCAGCATCCTTCCTTGTTTAGCTGTGGACAGATAGACGGCCACTGAAATGTGCAGCTTCAGTCTATAGTCAGCTCATTCCTCTCATAAGTTTTATTTCTTTATAAGGAGGGCGATTTCATCATACTTGAAATAAATAGCTAAACAGAGGATTTATTCATTACATGAGGTAGAATGGTGATTATATTTGAACTTTTTTTATACACCTGGTTGTGGTTATTTAAACAGACTCAGATTAGAACAGAATTGGACATCTCTGAAAGTTGCATTTGCCCTGCTGCTACTGAGTTTTCTTCTGTCTCTTCCCAGCTGATGAAGTCATATTGTTATCAGCGGTATATATAACACTGTAGCATGGTATCACCATATCTTGGGGAAATGGAATTTGCACAGGATGCCTGTGCAGAGCTCATAGATTAATTTCTATTGTCCATTATCGTTTATATCTAATATGAACAGTTCTACACGGCTCGTCTCTAATCCCCATGCTTGTTAAGGAGCTTAAAGAGTAAAATCAGTTGATTTCAGGGCCTTTTGGAGTTCAAGGTCAAAGTTATTATTTCCTTTTTTTTTAAAAGGATGGACTCATCACAGTTTCCAAAGTTCAGTTCTTTCCTGGTTCCCTAATTAGAAACCATACCAAGAGCATATCTGGAGGCTTTTATACATGAGATCAACCCCTTGCCCTGGGACCAATTATGGAAAAATAGCTTTATAAATTTCACTGTTTGAATACCCGATGATCATACATGCTGTCGTGTTCTACAGTGAAGCCACGATAAAAATCATACCATTAGCAATTTTGGTCTATACCATTATCGTAGTTTAAGATGAACATATTCACACCAAATCGTAAGCCCATCAAGCACCACTCAGAGCACAAATACAGAGTCATGACATACACTGGCATGCATGAAGTCACATGCATTGGAAACTTATAGAAAAAAATATTTTGAATTAAAGTTGATATCAGATTTTCCTCTCTCAAACAGCTCACACTTTCCCTTAGCAAAATGCACAGGTTTTTGGAAAACCCAAAAAGGAAACAAACAAAAAGAATTCTTCATTTTCAAGTAAAATCAGATATTGCCACAGAAATTATATGTTTCCCATGATTTTTTTTTTTTTTTTGGTTAGTTAAAATCTGATCATCCTTAGGTATATATAAACATATATTTATACAAATTCCAAATTCATGCACACTGCTAGTATAAAAGCATGGTTACACAAATAAGAACTTGAATTACTGTTTTACAATCTTTATAGCCCCAATATATATTCATACATATCACAAAGGTAGGTATAGATATACATATGTAGACAGCTGCAAAGACAAGTGGGCAGCAAGCACGTGAACCCATTATCAGAGTGTGTCCCTATGTGTAGATGTAAAGCCTCCTATAACCAGTGATTTTCTTTCAAATTTAAGCAGCATCTGAATGAGTTAAAAAAAGGGTCAGAGATTAGAAGGGATTGTTTAGGATTTAGGAGAGAGCTTTACGTTCCCCTTTTTGAGAGCTAATAAAACAAATATAGCAGGAATGTCCCTAAAACACTCTTATTGCTCCCTTTACCGATCAGCACTTTGGTCCCCAAGTTGCTGCTAGTGCTGTTGATCTGAGCCCTGGCCATTGACCTCCTATTAACCTCTGTAGCAACCTACAGATATTTAAACGAAAGGCACACCATGGAGCAGTGCCTGATCTGGCAAGAGACAGAATCAGCTCCCCTGGGCTTGACCCATGTCCCTAGCAGAGGGTACAGGAGAAACCCAGGGAGCCCTTCACTAAAAGGGTTCTTCCATCCCATGAGCACTGGAGACCTTTGCAAGGGCCTGCTCTATCTAGAAGCATGTTAGAAATTCAGATCAGGCAGTATCAGCATTTATCAGACATTTAACTTTTAAGGAAGTGCTGCCTAAGCGTGACTTCATAAGTGGCTCCATGCTCTTGAAACACCACTGAAAGCTTAATGGAGACGGCTCTGTTACTTTCACCAGCCTTGTTTAGTGCTTTACCACAGGACAAAACACTTGACTTCTCTTTTTTTTCTTTCTTAAAGTCCATAATGAAGACCAAATACCACTTCTTCCATTAATTAGCATGGCTAGAGAGCCAGAGACCCCCTTTGATCCTTTGAACTGGTGCTGATACTCAGAGCCTACTGCATCTAAGCCTCTAAGCCATTTGCAGTATCTATCCTCCTCTGCTGTGCACAGCTTACAGAAAAGGGTTGATACTAGGTCAACAGGGTCAGGATCTGCTGTAATCCTGCAGGAGAGTTCATGATAGAGCCAGAGCATATCAAGCCAAAAAAAAAAGTGTTTAGATTACCTCTCACACAGATCTTTTTTTTTCTGAAGTGATTTACCCCCAGGCTTCACAGTTACTCCCAGGGCAGGGCATCCTAAAGGAATATCAAAAGTAGTAGACTCCACAGCCATATTATTTCATTGGAATATTACCAAAGGAAATCCAACTTTGTAAAAGGACTAAAGTGGCACATAAGTGGTCCAGGCCCTCTTCAGCACTAAAAGCTTCTCAAGTGAAAAAAAGAAAAAAAAAAAAAAAAAGAAGCAGAAGTTATTCTATGAGCAGCAGAACAAATGATGACCAGTTTCTTCAAGCATGTCCTACACATTGCCTAAATCACCAGGACACAATACTCTGTGCTGCCTCCCCTCTCCTTGACATTGCTTCAGAGACCCTTCTCACCTCCCCTCCGTATTCGGCTCAGTAAAGGGCCAAATGCACTACAGCTGGTTCAGATTGACCTGTAAACAGTCCAATCCACACATCTGAGCTGCCTGAGTTGCCTTTTTTTCCAACAGGAAAACTCTCCCCTCCACTAGCTGCCAGTTCTTCAAAAGCATTTAGTATCATAATGCTAAATAAATACCACTACTCTGACAAATTTTGTTGAAACTAACCAGCAAGTTCAAAACTCATGGAGGAGAGACTGTCAAATGTATGAACAGAGTCAACAATACGTTACTAAATATTAACAGGTTCTTCCCCAATGCCATTTTAGCTTAATTACTCATATCAGCACCTTCTCAACTAAACAGATGAGTTGCATCATGGCCAAAAGATCATGAAATAGGACCCTTGTTGAGCCAATAAGGGGAAATGGGTAAAGGAGTTCATGACCTTCAATTTGAATCAATCCTTACCAGACTTTAAATTCAAACAACCATTAAAAGTAATTCCAAACAGATTCTGTGTGCCATAATAGTGACTAGCATGCCCAAGAGATGGTATTTAAAGTACCCAGTCACTAAATTTCATAGCGCTTTATAAATAAGTATCAGCACCTTGAAAGCAAATTTAGCCTCTTGCAAATTCTGGGACCAATTCTGAAAACATAGAAATGTTTCTGCCTGCTTACATCAACCCAGCAGCAAGGTTAATCTAAATGCCTGGAAATATTTACTTTTATAAACCCCGTTGAAAAGTAATTCAGTGAAAAAACAAAGGAGAAGAGGAAATGGCTATCAAACTACTTTCATTTCATCTTGGAATAAGGGGTGCCTGTCTTTGCCAGTCCCTTGATGCCAGGGCAGAAGAAAAATATCTATTCTCACCATGCCAGGAGCAAACAGTAGGAGATGGGAATGTGAGAAGCGCTGTGAAGAAGGCAATGTGGAGAAAAGGTCAGTTGGGATGGATAAAGGCAAGAGTCCAGCCAAAGCAATGAACATTCATCCAGCTCATGTCAAAAAAGACATGTAAGAGTTGTAACATATTGACAAATCCCTCACCAAACCAAAATGCAAGTTGCAACTTGAACAGCTCAAGCATGCGATCGCTTGCACAATAGACCCTACAGCACTAATTCCAACCCTACTAAGCCAGCTAGGATACTGCTCCTTTGCATGAAGTACAGATAGCTTAGTTCTGAGAAATCATCTCCCAGAGCAAAAATGCAGAGTTTTTTCCCAGCTCTATTAAGGAAACATGCCAGTTTCAGGCTTCCAACAGGGAAAGGGAATAATAAAAAAAAAAAAGAGTTTATAAATTATGAAAAGCAAGTTGACAGTGTGTCCTTATAAATATGAAGATTACCTATGCTACCCTCATGAATCTGAAAAGTCACAGTTTAAAAAAATGGTAAAAACTACAGATTCAGCAAACTGAAAAATAATGGGCAGGTTTTGCTGACCAGGGAGTAGTCTGCAATTTAGTTCTTTTCTTGTTTAACATTTACTGTGTATTTCACCATCCAGAAATATTATTATGTTTACAGGAAAAGCCCCATTTTCCACAGAAAGGTCCCACTATTGACAATATGAATATCACAGTGAAATACAGTCAGAAACCTTGGACTATTCTCTGAATCTATTTAAAGTCCCCAAGGAAAATCCTCTTTTTCTAAAAACAAAGATATTTTTTATGTCAGCCAGTATATATTGACACACAGACATATACAAGTGTGTGAGCCTGTATGAAAAAGTCACACATCCAGGACCTTGCTTACAGGGTTACCATTTCTAATACCTCACCAAATCAAAGTTTACAGATAAAGTGATGGACTGATCGGTTTAAGAAAGACATAAACATGCAAATAAATGTGTACTTTCTCTCATCTGATGCCTGTATATGTAGTACATTTTGCACTATAAACTATGCTGATCTCAACTGAAGAATCTAGGCACTGCTGTTACTAACAGTTAATCTTGTTCTAAGACATAGCAAGTGCTCACTTTGTCTTGATAGTCACTAGAGTCACTGGAGCCTAAGGTGCCCCATCTAATAAATGGTTTGAAATGTCACAAAGTGCCTTACTCCCTGACTGAAATGAAAGTTTGAAGTCAGGAAAATTTTCACAAATTTAAAATGGATAAAATGCTTCATTACCAAAAGTCAGTTTGAAACGTCAGTGTCAATTAATTTAGGCAACTTTTGGAACAAAAAGACTATGTATATTTTGATTAGAAGCACAAACAACATTGAAATGGGTCACTTAATGCTTTCAGAACTTCCTCCCTTGCAATATTCAGGGCTGAGAATTAAATTGAAGCTGGCCTTTTTTAGCAAGAAAGGAAGGAGAGTTGGACTTCCCTGAAAATTTCCCTGTTACATCTGCTGAACACAACTTTGGTTTTCTCAAGAATTATTTTTTGAAACACACCAGGTTTTCTCTATTAGTGCTGTATAAATATCATCTCCAGTGCAAGAGCCTGGAGGGAGTTCAGGAGTATGACTTAATCAGAATAACTAACATGTATTCAGAAGTTTGGTTTGGAAAGTAGCTGAGAATACTGAATAGATTCAGCAAGCCCTTTGATTAAATAGCTTCATACTTTACAAGGAAGACAAGTTCTTTACACCATAAAACTAATCTTTTCAATCTGAAAAGGTGCCCACCAGATCTGCATTCATCTTCAAAGTCCTGCTGAATTTTGGAAGCATGGAAATAAAGAAATGTTGTAAGGAAAAAAAAAAAAAAAGAGTAATAATTTTGAATTATTGAACAAGGTTAAATTTGCATTTTCAATTTGGGAGATGAAAAATTTTCTATTAGAATGATTTTCTGCTGGAAAAAAAATCACTTTTCCTTAAATAGATCCTTTCTATAGAAAAAGTAATCTACTTTGTTCCCCAAAGTTTGATTTTCTGTCAGGAAAGCTGAAATGATACTTCCTGTAAGCCAATGTTAAAAGTTTTTGTCCAGTTTAGATTGAAGCTTGTGAATTAATCCCACTATGCAAAGCTGGAATTGTAACTGCCTTGTATGGATAAACAAGGTTAAATGCACAAAAGAAGGCTATAAACCAGCTGTCTCCTAAGGAAATAATCCAGATGGAGTCAAACCTGAAGGATTTCATGTTCCCCTCCTGAACCTTGGTAGAAACCTGTAAGATACCTGCAGGAGACCCACAGGAGACTGGACCCACCAATGAATGGGGGGAAAGAAGGGCAAAAAGCCGCCTCCCAGAGAAGCAGGAGATGCTTGTGGGCACAGATTTCAGCTTCATGGCCTGAAACCTACCTCAGGGTAAACAACCTCACCCACTGTGTCTGGTAGATCCTGACAAATTTGCAGGGTTTAAGAGCCACTCAACACCAACATGCAGTGGTATAATTTCATCTGAGCCTTTTCCTTAAATTTTGCTCCCCCCCCCACCCTGCTCAGATTTACACCCTGAGGGAGTTTTTGGTCTGTCATGTGCAGTTTCACATGGTGATCAACTACAGATACCAGGACTGGGTAATTCAAGACTGATTCACAGCCCAGTTCAGTCTGAACAAATGGAGAACGGGCATCGAGAAGTTGTGAATCATCGTGGTCATAGCATCTTATTATCCCTTTGCAGGTCATTTGGTTTTTTGTTATGAAACACCCAAAACAAAGTTTTGAAAGGGTTTTTTTTGTCATAAAAAAAGTTATGAGTTTTTTTGTTATGAAAAAAATCCAAAACGCAAAACTATCAGTTTTCAACAAGTTTTTCTTTGTCTCCTAAAAATGCCATCTTAGGGTTACAGGCGATGGAACACTTCCTGCAGAATACCATGAAATTAATTATAAAAATTATAAAAATAAGGGGTGCAATACTCAGTCCAAGACCTCATCTGACTTTGGATATACAGTGTGAGAGATGCTTTGTTATGCAGCACAGGGATGGAAGGGATAGAGGACTACAGGAAGGGTCACTGCCTTCCCTCCCAGCTGCCCGGCTCTGCAGCAGAAACCCTTGGGTTGCCTCAGGACAGCAAAGGTTTTGCAGCAAATACAATTTTCTTGCTCTGCTGCTAAATCACGCAGTGACTCTGGAGATGCCCAGTGCAACCACCCTGGCCAAAGGAGTTAGCCCACCATTGCAACACTGAGCCCAGCAACCTGTGACCAAATTAAAGAGATGGAAAAAACACTGCCCCAGAGGGATATGACCCACCAGCTTTTCGATTAGTCATGAAACTTCCCGGTGCAATGGCCTTGTGAGCCATTTAAGCAGGGTGCAAACAGAGGCACACCACAATGAATGCTCCCATTGTGAACTGCAATTGGAGTTTGTCATTTTATCTCTAGAGCTGTCTTGTGTTTTCCCCTTTACTCACATACTGAACATACAATTTTCCACAATGTACATTTCCCTTCTAGTAAGCACCTTGACTTTTCTAGCCCAGCTCATATAAAAAAAACACATACAGGCATACACCTTCTTTCCTGGAACAATTTGGTGTCACTTCTCCCCCGAATTGTCTTCGGTTACAGTCAGCTTTCACCCCAGCCTCCACGAGTGGGTGCAGTAGTGAAACCGGGGATGCTCATGCCATCACCCTGCAGCAGCTCTCCGCCTGCCCTCCTCCCCAAGCCCAGCACCGCCGGGCTCAGAGCACCCCACCGCAATTTAGGACCTCGCTCCTAGTTTAGGACTCTCCGAATCCTGGCTGTATCAAAGCCTCTGCTTGCTCCGTGGGAATCCAGAACAAATCCCAGGGGATCAGCAAAAGGCTTTTAAAAGCAACTTGATCAGCGAGTTCAGTTTTGCCTGCATTTGTTACACGGCTTGGAAGGTGGTGTGTTTAACGCAGCATGACGGACTGCGGCTGGGGCTGCCCTGTCGGGCTGTCCTTGGGTGACAGATGCCTGGGGTGGAGACAAAGGGGGCAATTTTGGGGAAAATTCCTGCCCTTCCATGAAAACCTACCCTGACCTTGTTCCTTAACCTCCAGTGATTCAATAGGCTTTGGCAATGGGCAGGGGGAAAGGAGAAGGAAGTCGGGCTCCCAAAACTGATTTCATTCCAGGTAATACTTCTTACACAACAATCTGTTCCTTTCAGAAGGACACAGATTAGGGAAGTATTTGGTCAAGGGGCAGTAGAGGGCACTCCAGGCCAGATCAGGTTAAGTTTTGGTCACTTTATCTCTTCTTGTTGACGTAAAGGCTCGAGGCCATGGCCTGGGGTTTTCCTGCAGAAATGTGTTTACAAGCAGGTCAAGGACTTGCAGACAGATAACCATTAGCAAAACAACTTTTCTATTGACAAAAGAGCACAGAATAGTGCATTGGCAGATGAATTCTCTTGTTTTGTTAAAACAAAAAAAAAAGGGAAAAAAAAGAGAAGTAAAATCAAAGGGCTGCACCCCATCTGATTCTCACAATCGTGTTTTCTAGCTAGGATTTAAGATTGCAACTTTCTCCCCGTCCACTTGCAAAATGACACCGAGGACTTATGACAAAGTGCTGTATTCAGTAATAAATCAAGCTGGGATTTACTACTGGTCAGCAAGCGTGTGAGGCTTGTTAACGGATTTGTTAACTCCAATTCCACTTCCAAATGAGAAATGTCTGCGGGTCTCCAGCCTGAGGAAACGCTCAGCCTGGGAAGCTCACCTGGTTTCAGGTTTCCTTTTTCCTTGCAAGCCTCCTCACAGCCTGCAGCCCTGCTCCCATCCCTTGCCTACCCCCCTCCAGCCCCGAGCAGGTTCATCGAAAGGTTTTGTGAAAGTTCAGGAACCGTTCGAGCAAACCCTGGCCAATTTATGGGTTTTGTGCACAAAGCATGTGAGAGCTGCAGCTGCGGCTCAAGGGAATCCGAACAGAGCAGGCTGAGTTTTGTCCTGGTGTTCGGTGTCTGCTCAAAATCCCCAGCCTTGGAGCTTAAAGTCAATCAATGCCAATATTTCCATAAAAATGTAACCAACCAAAATTTCTATAGCTGCCTCTCCAGCCAAAAGCACTGTTCTGTATGCACATGAAAAGGCAGGATTTTAAACAGCCATGAACACAGCAGACAAAAATTTTAACAAGAAATAGTTGAAAAAAATGCCACTCAAGAACCGTGGTTATTTGCTACCTGTCAGTCAGGGTTAGGATATAACCAGCGGGGGAAGTGGCTTCTCGGAAAGCCTTGTTCAATCTTACTGGAGGAATTTGTGGTCTATTCTGTATACAGTTTGTGGTATCTGAGTCACGACCTGACTCTAAGATATGCTGGATTTTAAATGACAAACGCTGTCTCTCTGACGGAGGCCTCACATTAGTCAGAAACCAAATGTGTGTGCACTTGGGAGAGCTGGGATATTTGATGCCCAAACAATAAAGCAAGCAAAACAAAATGAGCTAAGCCAACCGGAATCAGCAGAAGAGGGGTCGTGTAATTCATCTGGCTATACAAGTGGGTTAAAACTCAGCCTGTGGTGTGAGCAACTTACATATGAGCTGGAGGGAAAGACTGGTGTGTGCCTCCGGGTGCACAACCATGTCTGTGACTTTACACACAATGCAGACAAAGTGAAACTATTTTCAAGGACATGTTGGAAACTGAGGGGAAAGAACAGATGGGTTAAATCGGAGATCTCATTAAAATAGTGACTCTGAGTTTGTTTTCTTTTGAGTTTCTTTTTGTTCTTCCTTCCCCATCCCTCTCTCCCTCATGCACACAACTGGCCTTTGCGTCAGTAAAGGGTCAGGAGGCTCTTGCAAACTTCTGCCTGTGGAAGCTGGACAATGTGGCATGTGCAGGCTCAGCATCAAAATACCACTCAAAACCCCGGCCTTCACCCTGGCCCTCCCTTTTAAAGAGACAGCTTCTGTAAAAGAAGTTATTTTTTCAAAGAAGATCTGCCTTGTCTTTATTAATCAAGACACTAAGTGCCACTCCACCACAGTAGTATTCCTGCTTCTCCAACACTGCTTCCCTCTAGCCCCATTAATACTATTAAAAACTCAATAACTTTTTCTATCGCCTTTGTTTAAATCATGTTCCTCTATGAAGTATAGCTATTAAAAATGCCTGTAAACTCTTCCTATTAAAATGACATTTTAAAAGGCTTGATTTGAACATGGCTATGTCACTTAAAGTGGAAAAGTTTCTGTGAGTTCCCTTCCAAGCTGTTAAAGATTAGCTTGATGTAGATAAGACTATTCCCCAAACTCATTATCTGTCTTCAAAATGCACCTTAAGGACTACTTAATAAAGTCAAGGTTACATGAAGAGTATTTCACTGAAAACCAGTGAATGACTATTAATAAATCTGCATTACAGATTGGTTATTTTGTCTCTGTCTTTCATCTGAGCAATAGATGATCCTTCTGTTCTTTTTCTTTTTCTTTTTTTTTTAAGCAATAACCATGTGTTGCCTCCTTGTACAGGTCACCAACGAATCAGAGGCAGCAGCATAGTAGAGAGCATTTCAGCATGTTTACAATTAATGTGATCTACCCAATGTAAAATATTTTGCAGAAAAGGGTCACATATCTCTGACCAGTGCAAATTAAATTGTGAGGATTCCTGATTGAGCTTACATTTAAAAAGAAAATAATCATGCTGCTCTTTGTATAACTGCGTTTTCATTTCTCCTGAAATCATGTTTCCTGTTTATTTCAATGCTATGGGTATGAAATGTTAATCCCATGAGCTCCAGTGCCAGATAGCAGCAAGCCCATCCAGAAGTGAAGCACTACAACTTTTTGAAATAGGAAAACTATTTGGCAGGATTTATTCTCAAGACTTTCTCATCTGTTGTCCACAGCACTGCAGAGCTGGTGTTTGAAGAGTTAGACTGGTATCGTAGGGTACCGCGGTACCCTGTGCTAAGGACTGTCACAAAGCTTCATCATCACCTGTTTCTGACAGAGCAGATTGGGAAGTTTCTGATAGCTAAGGACTGGAGTCTTAGCTATGAGTTGGTCTCACTGATCCACCCACACAGCAAGGGGCACTATTCTGCCCTGGGTTCACACAAGGAGCTCCATCCCCTCCATGGAGAGGATCAGGCTGCTCCAGGACACACTCGTATGTCTCCCTATGGATGTCCAGGGGAGTAACATGGGACTACAGAAGAAAGGGAGGAAAACCTATCACAGCCAAGCTTGCTTGAGATTTGGAGTGGGAATCTCAGGATTAATTCAATCTATCTTTTAGATTTCTCAGTACCTCGAAGGTCTAAATACTTTTTTTTAGTTTTTAAAACTATTTCTAGTTTCAGTTGAAAGCAGTCAACACAGAAGCTCACAGCTGGTTATGCATCAGAAGGAACCATGCAGTTTTTTGCTGGACTGACTTGCTAGAAATTGTTGATTCACTCTGCATGGAACAGCTCCAAAATACAATCGGTTACCTGTCATTCAAGCATTTCAGAGGAATTTGCATAACACAGATGTTTCCATATTGGCTATGCTCTACCTTGCACAGTAAAGATCATCCTGATTCAAGGCCAGAAACAAATATTAAAAATCTGTAGACATAATCTATAGCTGCTCTTTACCTCTATCTATAAGTACTTCTATGAACTCTATGATTGTTAACTCTGGAGCACGTATTTTTGAGGTGGGACTATATTTTTGCCATATATTTACCTCAAGCATTAGGCCCCTCAAAAACTTTTAGGTATGTCCACAGGGATTACTGCACACAACTGAAATCCTATTCAAGCCCATGATCTGGGCTTGCCAGATGGAGAGCAGCTCTTGTCCAGGAGTCACATATTTTATTAGCATGATGCTGAACCTGAGCCTCTCAGCAGGGTATTTTGCCTTGATCAGAGTAAATTTAAACCTATCCACACTGCCAGCAAAGGCAAGCCCACCACAGTCTGCATGTGCAAGTGTAAATAATAACAGCAGCAGCCAACAATTACTGTGCAAAAGCTTGGATCTGCATACAAACCACAACACAAATTTTAATGTTGAATTTAGGTTCTACAGTTTAGGGGATTTACACATAAATTATCTGGTAATCTGGAGAAATCTGGTAATTAGGAGACAGGCCCTTGCGAGTCTCCTCGTTCTACTTTCCAGATGAAAACTGATTCACTCTGTGTATCACCTTTAGGAAATTTTTACTTCTTGAAACCAAAAAGACAGCACAAGAGAAAAACCATCTCCGCCCTTCTAGTGCTGACCACTTCCACTCTTTGTTGAAACACAGAAGCGTGTTAGAGTGAAGACAGAGCAGTACCAGCACAGGCACTGGGGCTTACAGGACAAAATTCCCCCTGCAGAGCTGGTGGATCCAAAGGAGACATCATTTTGTTACCTACACATGGCCTGACAAAAGGCTCGGAGAAAACAGGCTGAAATAAAATGTAAATCCCCCAGAAGATCAGGGGCAGGACCTTGCAATAATGCTGGGAGCTGGTGTCATCGCTGCCTGGGAGGAGAGCTGGACCACCCTGAATTATCCTGAAGGAGAGCTCTTCCTGTATTTTTAACACATATACCAAGAGATTTAAAACAGGTGAGTGGTATCATACAACCTAAACCTTTTATTCTGCATTTCACATCTTCCTGGTCTATCTAAAGCTCGTGTTACACTGAGTGAATTAGGAGGTTGATTGAAAAGTACATTATATACTAGTTACCTGTGAGATGTACACTTTAAAAGTGAACGTTTAGGGGCAGAGGAAAGGCATATAATAAAGAGTAGTGTACTTTGAAAGGTCTAGGCAATGCTGCAAGAAATGGCATTACCTCACTGTTGTCAAGGCTCAGAAGTTTTATTACCAAGGAATTTCACTTTTGCCTCTTATTCTTAACACAGTGACCAGTTCTGGGACTGAGAGGATTTGCTGATCTAATATAGATAGTGATTTCGTAGGTTTGTTCAGATTTATATAGACAGCACCCTGGGATCAGGAATTACATTTAAAATGTAATAAAATGTTCTTGTGCACTTTTACTCACAAATACTGTACTTAAAAAAGTAAACATCAAATAATCTCAGATATCTTTCAAGAAAATGTTGACATAGCTCCAAGAGCTCATACAGATGACTGAATAGTTTTCTGAGTAAACTTAATAAACTCATATTCTTATTCTTTCAGTGTAGCATGAAGTATCACATCATGGAGAAGAGAGAAAACTAAGCCATATAATTTAGCAGAAATCTATTTTAAACATATATTTCAACATATGAAGATGGAATATAGACATTTATGTAGGCATGTTTTTATTCTACTTACAATCTTACAGTCTAAAAAATGATAACAGTTAAGTTTCACCCATGTAAATGAATCAAATTCACATTGCTAAAAATTCATCCCTGCTCCTAAAGTGAGACCTCAGTCTTTTCCCACTCAGCCACTACATTACAATGATTTCAACGGGCAGGATTTGACCCCCTAATGTATTCAGAAGGACTTTGTGTAAGTTAGGAGTTTTAGTACAATTGCTCCTCTAAGTAGTCAAAATGATTCATTTACATTATCTGTCTTTATTAAACAGTCATTTACCCTAGTGAGTCCCACTCAAGGGAATCTTTATTATTCAGACAAGCCCTTACAGTCATAATGACACAAAATATATAGGAATAGTTAATAATACTGTTATTCCTATCTCTGTGGGTAAACATCAGCTGGTAATTTTATATCAACAATCCATCGAAGCAGAGACAAAAATCTATAGTTTACATGAGCAGGCAACGCATAATAATGTGCCAGGAATCTGGTGAATACTATAAAGCAAGACAGACCCCTGGGAGACACCAAATTTGGATTCTTAATGTATTTTGCCGAACAACATAAAATGAAGTCTTTCTTACGAGAATTAATGAGTCTGCTTTCTGTGGGTTTTAAACATCTACTGAAGGACTGAAACTTCATGATTCATGAGGTTTTGTCAAGTCCTATGTTTCTATGCAACTGTTTTTTTGAGAAAAGGAAAAACTTATCCCTCATAGGCTGCTTCAGATAACAAAGAGGCCTTGGGGTAGCCTCCAAAGGCACTGTCCTGCATCAAAGCAGTGCAAAACACTTCATTTTGAACCTATAGCTGAAGCAGTCCAAAAGTCTGAGTGAATTAAACCCCATTTTTCTCTCTCCATCTGTTTTCAGATGTTCTGTGCCATCCCTTAGTGTAGTACCTCAGCCATGTGCAGGTGAATTAGAGCTGCAGAATGAACACTGCAAGACTTTATGGAGTATACCGCTCTTTGATCTCCCTGGTTTCTGCCCATAGATGAACACAGCAAGCTAAGAACAGCAATTAGCAGTAACAGCTATTAACAGGCTTCACAAAAGACACAAAAGGACACAAGTAGGTGGTTTACAGCGTGGCAGATAAAAACAAAGTGCGTATTTTCTTTTGCACACCACTCCTCCAGCAAGTTTATGCTAAGGGACCAGAGGGCTAACTGGCACACAGTCCACTTCTAGCAAATAGACCTAGAAAAATAAAATATACTGAATCTATGGATAGTCCCTGCAGCAGAGGAAATACCTTTGTCTTGTCCTTAACAAAGACCTCTTGAACAAAATTTTTTGGAGCATACTATTTGAAGAATACTTCAGTGCTTTTTGAGTTAAGACTAAAGAAATCGACATGGACATCACCCTAAACGGATTTCCGTGCATGAGGAAATTCAAAGGAAAATCACACAGACACTGACTTCTTTGTAGAAGCATAGTATTTTCCATTGATGCTATTGCCCAAGGAGAGGGTGTAAACAGCAAAACTAGTTATATTTCTGGACAACAATTTACAAGCCTGTCCTCTACCCCAACCACCTCCGTGAAAACCCAAGGAAAGTACACTAAGCCAACCTTCTGCTGTTTGGTTCTGCCACTCAGACCTCAGTATTAGTTGGACCAAAGGACTGAGCCAGGTCATGTTAGCCGAAGGTGCACCCCATCACACCCCCTGCCTTCCCAAACGCATCTCCCACTGCCTCGGAAATGAGAGTTGGGGCATGAGTGCACTGCATATGTACTGTACGTACTGTAATTATTATAGATCACCCTGACTTTTCATGCTGTTTTAACAGTAGCAGCAGCCTCCCCCCTGTTCCCCACAAGCCAGTCAATGATGTGGCCACGTTTGTTTGGCGTTTTTTTGACAAAAAACACATGCTGATTAGAGTACACCCATCAGATGATAGATTCGTAAACATGGTCTAACAAAATTCATTTTCCAGTACAAATACCAGTCTTTAGAGACAACTCATATGAGTATCGCATCAGGGATATCTCTAAAGCTGACACATTTACAAATACATATATTTAAACTATATATACATATATAGAAATAAGAAGCTGGAAAGAAAATGAAAAAAAAAGAAGAAAGATGCAATAACTCAGAGAACATCTAAGGACTTTTAGCCATAAGCTATTTCTTAAATCAGGAAAGAAAACGTGCATTAATCAGAACATTAGCTCCAGACAGTGCAACAACATCAGGAACATTGCTACTGTACAGAAAGTCATGAATCATTATAGGCCTACAAAACATTTATATAACTTTATCATCATCATTGGCTTTGATCAATAACATAACACATGAAAGATAACAGGTTCATAACTTTCTCCCTCAGTGTGAACTCTGGATGTGTAAAAATCTATAGAAATAACAAAAATAATAATAAATAATTTTTACTTTTTGTCCCCCAGCACCGTGTCTGAGGGCATCTTAAAGCAGATTAGAGACAGTGGCTTATTTTCCACAGGCATTTGATTCTAGTACTGTGTAATCAAAGTAAACAAAAAGTTGCACTGCAAAGGATGGCTGATGATGAATTGAACAACTTCTGCTGTGCATACTGACCATGTCCTCCTGCCCCTGATGGTGGGTAGGGTCTGAGGAAAGAGTAAGCTAGAGCAAAGATTTTGTTCGGTAGATCAATCCCTACATGAACCTCTCCCACAGACTGAATCTGGAGGAACCCCTGGCACTTTTTAGACCCCAAAGCACTCTAGAGTGTGGAAAAAAGCAATTCAATACCAATTTCTTTCTTGCTCTAAGCTGCACCAAAAGTAAATCATTATCCATGTTTGCTAGATGGGGAAAATGAGACATGAGGTAAAGCAATAAAAGTCTAAGAGATCCCTTTTCTGATGACTAAAAATCTGTTCTTGCTGCATTTTCACATTTCGTGACAGTTAGACTACACGTGTTTCCCCACTTTATCCCCTCCCCTCAGAAGTGACTTTATTCACACCCCCAAAAGATAAAAAGATGTTCAATTTGCCCGCTACAGTGCTGCTGCCCTGGGCTGAGAATCTCCTCAGAAGACAACTTTACAATCATTTACTTTCTTTTCAGCCATTGACTTCAAGTGCTTATTCTGAATAAATGGAGAACCAGAAGACATGGATGCTATACAAAATGTTGATCTATATAATGCCTTCTTTAATGTCCTCCCCTTTTCTTTCCAGTTAATAACTCTGGATGTTGTAACTAATCTAACTTGGACCTGGAAAAAGCGCTTGGCTCATATCCCTTAATTGGTATCTTTAGCATGGTGGAGATGACCATAAATTATCAAAAAGTCTGTTAAGTGAGGAATGGGACCCTCCAGCTGAAAGGAGCTTCCATGGCCTTGCTACGTGCCAGTATTTAAGATTGAGTGCTTCAGTGAGGTGGGAGTTATATTTAAAAACTCTATATACATTTATATCAACTTAGCCTTAAAGGGACATTTTATCTTTTCCTCTCAGGGAAAAAGTGTTCTTGGATTCAGTTTCAATTAATCACCTTTTGTTCCAGCTATTGGTGAAATTTCTTATGGCATCGATTGCTTGAGGTTTGCTTTAATTCCTTCCTTCAAGAATGAGTCATGTAACGTATCCACTACTAAGACACATTTTTAAGAACTAGCTGAGGAAACATGATAGACACAGATATAACAAAAAGATAAATTTTCCTCTCCCCCCCTCTTGTCCTCTCACTGAAACACAGTGTACAGTTAAAATCTAAGAGGAAGTCAGCATGTTATTGTAACACCCTTTCTCCACATCTAATCTGTAGAACTAGTCATCTGATCCCAATTCTCTTATTATTGTAGTGGGCATAACATGGATTGCAATCCAGTGTTGGGATAAAGAGCACATAAAACTTTCAGAAACAGTTATCAAGATTTTCCCGTATACTTACAGATGTTAAAACCAGAAGCACAGAAGCAGAGGACTCTTAACACATCGCTAATGGATACCAAGTGCTAAAATGATTTCTAATATGAATGCCTAGAAAATAAAACTGATATTTCTGTAAACATTTTTCTATGGCACTTTGTCCCCCATAAACTCTCCCTAATGCCTATGCTTTTTAATGTTAACTTTATCTTAAAATTTTCAGAATCTGAATCACTAATACTGCTGCCTGACAATGAATATAACAAAAATATCCAAAATTGTATAACAGTTTTGACAAATACTTTTTTTTTGTTTGGAAAGTGGTCACTTTAACTAATCAACACTCATCATTATGTGTCTGGACATGCTAATCACCTAGTATTTTTTCCATTCCCTGATTAGAAGTCTGTAAATTATTGTAAGGAAGATAAATGTGTGATTATACATGTGTTTGAATAGTTCTCAGATTAAAAGTTATTCTTGACAAAAATTGTATATATTCAGTGATACAAAACCGTAAGTATCCACTGTCTGAATATTCACAATAATTAATGATGTGATCTCATTATATACACTAAATAAAAGCTAACGCTGTTATTCACAAAGATATCTGGAAATTTATTTGTGTTATTACTCAATTGCACTTTCAAAATTATTTCTTAACAGAATAGTGAAAGTCATTAGAAAACAAATATATATACCTTATCATACTTAATAGATCACCATATCTTAATTATAATAAGATTAAATATGGAAAAACAAACAAAAGGTATGAGACGACTTTCCCAGCAGCATTAATGTAAGTTTCTCAACTGTGTAAACTGGTGTAAATCAAGTTAAGTCAACAGAACAAAACCAGCTTCAGACCTATGAGCCCTTCTTAGAAAAAAGTACTTACACTTCCTGCTTATAACAATCTTACAACATGACTTTACTTACACTTTTGGGGGGGTTCATTTTCTTTTTTGGAGATAAAGTGAGAGTTTAGGAGAAGGATTTTCTTTCTGTTTTTGGTTTTTTTATTTTTAATAGTTCTCCCTAAAATAATCCTCAACCATTTTTTTCCCTACTAAACAATAATACAAGGTCTAACACTGCATGTCAAAACTCTACCTTCAAAATATTATACAGCAAAGCAAGACAGACTTGTGGTATGTTGGTTTATTAATGCATATATATTAATTTGGTTATTAGTCATAGACACCTCGAGAATTCACTTAGTTCTTTAGACAGTATAGAAATCAGTGGACCTCAACTGTCCTTAATTACTTTCTCTGAAATGTGATAACTCTTCTCAGTGGGTCTGATGCCTACAGAAGCCAATATGAGTCCACAATCTTTAACACTTTTGGACTAAGATATAAACATCGTTATTCTCCTTACTCTTTCCTTTGCTTCCCCAAAACAAAAGAAAATCAAATATTCTGTTTACAAGCCCAATAGACTACAATGCTGGCCCATTTTCATTACCGGCTGAATCAAGATGTGAAATCTGTATATTTGAATTCAAGAGGGGTTTGTGGTGGCATCTGGTCTTGCACTCCATGCAGTAAAGATTTAGCTATAGACAAAACTTAATTTTAAAAGAATGAGAACTCCCTCTTAAAAAAAACTAGAAAAGAAATCTTCAGAATGAATAGGATACTTTCACTTGAATAAATTAGTCATTTATCATAATGTTGCTGAATTAAAACCTCTTCCTTTGTCTTCCCGAAACTTCCACAGTCACAGTGAAATTTTCTACAGTTTTGAGGTAGGGATGAGTCAGAACTTTGTTTTTTCTTTAAAAGAAAAAAAAGGTACTTACAACAGCTTTGAGAGCCACACTCTCACACACACTCTCTCTCCCTCTCTCTGTTAGGCTTCATTTGATAGCTATGAACTGTGGATAAAGAATAAATATGGCTTTTCAGTGCCCTAGGACTCTCACCTGACTTATTTATGTCTGACCTGGTAGAACACCACTGACCTTGGAAAGTTTAATTGAGGCTGGGATTATATGGCACTGCTTGAGGCCACCTGAATTTAGAAGGTGTGACACACACTTTCTCTTACCGACTGACTCTCATCTGCTAGGGGATGCACATGTGGGTGCACAGATGTTTGTATGCACATCTGTGTGCCCCAAACTGAGCCTAACAGTGGGGAAATACCCTGTTGTAAGCCTACAGTGTGTGGTATCATAAGAGAAAAGATTAGTATTGCCAGGCAAACAGCATGAATATGTTAGGGTTGTTTGGTTTTTTTGTGGGTTTGTTGTCTTTTTTTCTTTTCCCAGCATGTTTTCTCTGAGATCTGATTTTTATAGTTGACACTTAACTTTTTATAACTCGATTCTGCCTAAGAACTAAGAACTTAAAGCGTAAAGGAGAAAGAATTATATGGACACTGATTATACACTTGTACATATTGTGTTTAACATTCTTTGATTAAATTTAATTAAGGCATATGATGAATGGTTATAATTTTCACTCCTTTTGGTTTTCAAGAAAGTTATAGATGCTTAAAACTCCCCACATTTAAGTTAAATGTAAAGAGAGGAAAAAAAAAAAAGGCAGAAGAAAAAGATCCATAAGACTGAAAGGTGGAATAAAATGAAATGGCATAGATATCTGTTAGCCAAAGAGTACTATCTTTTCTACTGGAGATTGTCCCTAGATGGATATAAACAGCTCTCATCTGAGTTTCTTCAAGGCAGAGGCCAACAAATATGCCGTATTATGCATGAAGTCTTTTTATGGCACAGACTATTGTCCACTGGAGACCAAGCAGACACCACTAAGCAAACCTCACCTAAGGCCACAGGCCAGCATCAAGCCCAAAGGGGATTCCTCTCCCATCAAAAGCACTCTCCCTTTTCCAGTCTGTAACATATATTTTCCTTGTCATTCAAAGTTTATCAGTGCCAAAACCTTGAGACAGCCTGTCTTGAGCCACACAGGTAGATGTGAACGTTGAACTGTTGGAAAGGTTAAAATATTCCTGGACAGAAACAATGTACAAAATGTCCTCAGAAATAAAACAACTCCATGATGCTTTCAAGGCCAAAATTATCCATTCTATGCCTTATTTCTAATGTGCTGCCCGGACTGAAACTGTGAGCGTTTTCTGTTTGTAGGTGCCATAGGAAATGAAATGAGGAGAGGGTTGCTGTTAAGAGCAGCCACAATTCCCCTACCTCCCTCCAACAGGCTATGCCATGAATCAGGATATATTTTATTATCTTTATAGTTCTATGCAGTGACGTAAAGCTTACCTGAGTCCCCAGTAAAGTGATACCAAGCTCTAGACACATTAAAATCCTGGACAAACTGTCAATTAAATATGTGCTGTTTGCAATTCATGGTCTGATTCCCAGTCTCTATATTACTACATCCTCAAAGATTGCCAGCTAGGGATAATTGCATCTGCACAGGAAAATATCCAAGATGGGTGAAGAAAGCCCAACAGTAAAGCTATCTGCAACTGTCTCTCATCGTCAATGACATCCTACAGACATTGCAGACAAACTGTCTGGAAGTCTCTGGTGAACGGAAAAGATTTTAGAATGAATAACAGACCTCAAGAGGGAATTCTGCCTTTTTCTCTCTTGTTTAGCCATCCCTCTCTTCCCACTTGGTGAAAAAGCAGCCTAAGTGGCAGACCTTTCCAACAGCCAAGAACAACACCAGCCCATGTAGCTGAACTATTTCAACAGCGCTATGATATGCTCCACAAACCAATTCAATACACTGCACTATTGCCATCCGAGAGCCTAGCTCTGATCATCTGGGAAGCTGAATGCTCACCCAAATCCAGGCATTGCAACTACTGATCATATTAACATTTATACTGATTTTAACTCAATTTCCATCCAATTCACCAGCTACCAGCCTTTATCAGAACTACTGGTCAAGATTTCAGGATTCACCGACTTTCTAATACTATGTCTAAGTCCCTAAGCAGGCCAGTAAGCTGTCCCACAAGAGTATAATTAAGACTATAAATTAAATATATATATATGTATATGGAAAGAGTCTCATCATTAATCTAGGCCTGTCAGACCTTCTGTATAAACTGACCTGCATTTATTTATTCTAAAGGGAAAAACAGCACTAATACAGATACATTTCTGAAGCACTAGAGATAATAACAAAAAAAAGTGCCAGGAAAAAAACAAGATTTTTGCTGTGATCCTTATTTATTACATTTTTAATAGAAAGTCGGTGGAGGTCTTATCTGATGTCATTTGGTTTAGGTTCCATGATATTTTTTGTATTTGACCAAATTCCCTTATCTTCTCATTGCTTGTGTTCTGCTCTGCCAGCATCCAACAAACTGATATACTTATCTTCAATTTTATAATAAAGTTTTAGCTTCCACGGGATAAAAAAAGAAAGAGAGTGGGGAAAAGAAAATTGCGTCCAAGATACTAAACATATCAGGCATGTGTGAGTGTCAAGGAATCCAGAAGTTAACCTTCTTCTTGCTATAGAAACTTTAATTGCTAAAAGACATTTAACTAAAACACATGACTATTTTTGTTTTATTTAAACCCTTAGTTATTCCTATTTATATGGTCGAATCAAGAAAATTGTTATGATCTCAGGCACTATACTGTGGATATTTCAAAACAAGGTTGATCATTAGTTTTCCATGATTGTAGTTAATAACCAAAGGTGAAAAGATAACTAGATGTGACAATTCTGAGGCAAGGAATATAAACCAATGGTTAATGAGCCAGTTATTGTGCAAGTGTCCATCTCCTCTTCAGAGCTTTACTTCCCACTTTGTTTTGACATTTTTCCCTTCCTTTTCTTCTTTAGGTTTCACACTTGCCCTACCTTCTCACCATTCATTCTCTCCATAGTTCTACCAAAAATGACCTGAAAATCACTATGAACAGCTGTCTCCTTACTTACTCTGCTTGTTCATTTCTTCTGATGATCTCTTGTTACACTTGACTTACTTTAATTTGATGTGAGCATGTCCATCCTTGGTTTTATCCCTTCCTCAGAGGTCCTATTTTAGGCAGAGTCTCTTTCCTCTCTGTAGAAGCCAAGATCTGATTTGCAAAGCAAACAAACTTTCGATCACCCATTTGCTTGTCCAACTCATAACTGAGGCACATTTGCTAAAAGTTGACAGTAAAGACATAACGCTTTTTGCCATTTTTGTTATAATTAAACAAAAATAAAAGTGCAGAAGTCAAAACTAAATGGATAGAGAGATGGAAGAGGGCAGAGAATGAGAATATGGGTCAAGACCCAGCTTCCCAGCTGAAATAAACAGTCTCATCAGCCGGAGTAGAGTAACACCAATTTAAAGCATCTAAGGATCTGGCCCAAGGTTAGGTTTATTTTGCTTTGATAAAAAAAAAAACACATCAATAAAACTGGAAACAATGAACATGGCCCTAGTACATCAAGCTGGTCTGGGTCTGAAGAAAGGGAGCTAACAGGCTTATTATATAGATGTTATACTTTGACAAAATGTGACAACTACACCTTTTCATTTCCCCAGTGGCCTCCAGGAGACTTAAGATTTAGTATCCTATAGAACACTTTAAGCTTGAGAAACTTCTTACGGTTTCTTATGAGTCCTGGAGGCTGTGAAAGAGATTACAATGCTTTATATTAACTTCTCTCAGCTTGCGAGCGATAAGCTAGTGGACTGATACCAAAGTCTCCTCCTTGTCACTGATCTGCAGAAGTGGTACACCTGAAACTACAAGTCTTTCCTCTCCAAGTCAGAAAATGAGCCATTTGCAACAGCAGCTCCGCATTTTTTCACAGCCCTGCCAAGTTCCAGGCCAAAAGTGTCAGCATTGCCACAGCTTCTGATCTTGTGCAGCCATCAGTTTAAAATGTGCAATTTCCATGCACATCTATTCTGGGCTCAGTGCAATTTCAATCCCCAGGACAGCCAAAGCATGGTGAGATCAAGTCTGCTTACTCTAGTTTGAAGTCAGGTTGACTGAAAAATAAGAAATAGAAAGAAGATAATAGTAAGACAGACCAAAAAAAAAAAAAAAAGCATGTTTGCCCATCCTTCCTTTTTCCCCACCTGACAGACTCTGGAAAATCCTTTAGAATATTTTGTTGTGGGGTAGTGGATGAAAGAATAAGCTGCTATGTTAGGCCTTTTGAAAGGCTTGTATTACCCGCACATGAGTCAGCTGTCCTCAGAGGGAAGTGGATGTGATTTTTGGTATCTTAGCACACAACACAAACAGATTCAGATCTCCCCAACGTTCCACAGGTGGAGATCCACAGAGGAGACATTTTGTGGTGAGTCATCCAAGCAAGGAAGGTTGTGGCTCTGCTACACACTCTTGTGCTCTCTCCATTTCTCAGTTTCAGCTGACGAAGTGAATATTAACATGTACCTCTTGAAACCATGTTTTCTAGACACTCACCTGGAACCTGAGGAGTCCTTCTTAAATCAGAATGAAGTGCTTTGAGCAATTTACTAACTACTCCTAAGTGATCTACAAGCATTGAAACAACACTGATTTCCTCACATCTGAATGCCAAAGATTGGTCCTGACATATTTATGGTCCTTGTCATGATATCTCTCAAAATCATGATGTTCTGGGAAGCAGTAACATCACCAGATGCTCTTGATTGGTGCAATGAACCACCCACAACATCTGTTCTTCCCAAGATTCTTAAAGCAGCACAAGGCTGAAGAGAGCTGGGCCCACTTTAGCTCCTGATGCAATAAATTTCTGAGACCTTTTGTATCCTACAGTGGAGACAAAATTGGAACCTCTGTCCCTGTGCAACAAAATCTACAAAGGACTAATTACCACTGCCAACTGTTAACTTCAAAAATCCCTCTTTTGGTAAACACTCCTCCATAAAGTGGAAGTTTCATATTTTGCACATGTGGGAAAATTTAGTTCTGGGAGATTTCATGCTCTATACCTTGAGGAAATTGGAGTCCTTGCATCAGTCTTTTAGGCTGAGAATTTCATTTTTGAGGATGTGGGAAGTGGCTGAGAAACACAGTGAGCTGAAAGACCACAGGAGAAACACAACACCATGGAAGTATTAAAAGAATCCACAGGATGTCCTGGGTCATGAGGCTACGAGTCGGTCCTGCTGTCCTCTTTGGATAAAGTGCTCTAAAGAAATAGGGCAAACAACTTTTTTTTATTATGTTACTTTTAAGTGTGTTTACAATATGTCTTATCTGGAGGAATAACATTTATCTGGGCCAGCACAGATCTAGGTTGCTTCTTATCTAGAGCCTGTGGACAGTTTATATTCTTCAATAAAATTTCTACCATGCAAAAGGCCAAGGTTGCTCTTATGTTTCTCCTATGGTGGGAACCCTCTTTTTCTTTTTCTCATGCCATGTAGACAAATTTCAGAATTTGCTATGCATCCATAGCTAAAGACGAGATCAAAGACCTCTTTTTTTCTGTCCAGCACTGGAAGCTAAATTACAAGGGCACAGACTGAAATTCCCAGGGACCTTCCGTACAAAACCCTTCCATACAGCACTGTCAGCTTGAAAGTTAAGACCCTGCCACTTCAGCTAACATTTAATGTGACCAGTTGGTCTGAAATCAGGCCAAAATCTTTTGGAAGGTTAAGTAGCCTTTTTTTATTCCACATCTTTATATTTTCTTGAGCATCTAAAATTTTTCAGTCCAAGCAAATGATTCCATTTGAAATGTTGCAAGAGATGTCTGGTTCCTGTGAGGTTTTGAAAATGTTTTTGCATCTGCAGTACATTCACCCAGACAAGCCTCAGATAAGCTTCACAATTTGAATGTCTACCAACTTATCACAAATACATATTTTTACACTCATACTCGGATCTTCACATGTGGAAACAAGAAAAATAAACTCACAGATGAAACAAAACTATGTATATACATACACACACACACACATATAGTTACTTACATGTAGCCAGATACAAATCCAACATACATCATTCAGACAAATAGTGTTACAGTCATAAATCCTATCCGCCAGTTTTCATGACATTAAAAAAAAAAAAAAAAAAAAAAAAAGAATATTTGTATTTGAGTTCCTTTGCTTTTCAATAACTATCAGACCTTGGGTAATGATACTTGGGGGGGGGGGGGGGAGTGTATGTGCGTGTGGGCACACGGACGTACATCTATGCACATGTGTTTATACATAGATATGCACTTCTGTATTTTGCACTTCAGCCTTTTTTGGGGGGTATTTTTTATGCTTATTTACCATTTCCCCTCGCCTGCTTTCTTTTCTCCTCAGACCACTAAGTACCTCAGTTTCAATTGTATCAGAGGCACAATTTGATTTACAGTGTTAAGAGATTTTAAACAATACATTTAACGCCACTAGAGGCCTGAAGCAACATCCTGAAGCAACAGGCTATCTTTCCCTAGGCTTAAAAATTAAGATTCACTGGAGTATGAAGGTCAATGGGAGACTCAGGAAAGGGCAAACAGTCTAGTATGATTACACTGTGTCTGAACCAAGCTGGCTTTCCCAACAAAAATGTGTCAAGTAATACAGACAAGTCATAGATATGAATTTCTTCTCTGTGCTTCTGCCAGTTCTATATTTGAAGAATCCTGCCAAAGAGTTTAGTCCCAAACCTTGTGTTTTGTATTAAATAACAGGATTTAATAGGAACTGTTTATATTTTCATGACATCAGAAAAATGTAATAATAACCTATGGAAAAATTCTTCTTTCCCAAGCTCAAATTTTAACATATCCTGAAACACAGAAACTGAACCACAACTGATACTGAATGACAACCAGCAAGAAGAGGTCCATCTGCTGCTCCTCCCTGCCCTTCTCCACGACTGTGCATCCAGACTGTGGTCCCTTCCTTGCTGGCCTTTTTTCTCAGGACAGTTCAACAGCACACAGAGGACCAGATGAGCTAGAGGTAGTCATTCCTGTATGTTTCCTCTGACCAGTGGACATCCTTGGCCCTAATGAAACCAGGGCACCTAGAAAAGGTGACCAGAAGAGAGACCATAATGCAAACTGCTTTAAGGGGCAACAGTATGCTCCCGACTGCTCTATCCCATGGGATAAACCCAATCCTGGATCTTGCATTTGTGCAAAGCAAATATAAGAAATAGCTCCAACACTGAGAGATGCTAAATCTATAGATACCACTGTGTGCAGTTAAACAAGAACTTTCTGGAGGCAGCAGACCTATTACAAGGGCACAGTAAATGCAACCATATGCTAACACAGTGAAGATTCTAAGTGGCCTGCTCATCCAACAATTGGGAGTAATTGGGAGATAAAATGACTGATTTAGGTTTTGGTCCAGTGTAACAAAAGTAGGAGATCAACACACATGGTTAAAAGCAATTAGAGGTCAGATCCATTGAACTCAAAGATTCAGTGTAAGGTTTTGACTGATGAGGAGGAACAGCTTTATCTGGGACATCTGATGAGTTTACTGTCCCAGATGTCTATCCTACCACTCCTTCCACAGCTATGTGAGCTGTGGAGTCAATCAGCTCCTGAACCACTGAAGTTTACCATACACTGTTTGAAAACCAGCTGAAACTGTTGATGATTTACCATAAAATGCTGTGCTGTAAATGATGGTGTGTCAGGGGCTGACAGACAAGCAGTATAGATATCTTTGCAGCAGAGGCAGGGCTGGAGGCTGTAGCCTCATCAGATGTCCCAAGCAAAGCCATTTTGTCAATCAAAGCCTTTGTAACAGACCTACACATCAGGATTTCGGCGTATAAAATTCACTGTTGTCGAGAGATATGACAAGGCCTCCAAATACATGCAGACTTACTTCAAAATACAGCTAAGTGGGATGTAAGGGGGATGTATCTGCTGCACTGAACCCTGTGCACAATTTCAGTCTAAGGGCTCTGTCCTCTACAAGTAAGATCTGGTCAGAGATAACACATTACCCGAAACCATCTGAACCTCTCACAGATTCTTTCTGCAAAGGAACAGAAATTAAAGTGAAACAATAAAAATAGTTCTTTCCCACTCTCTCATTGTTTTCCCCTTCACTGGACGCATCACTAATGGCTCAATTATGTAATAACAGTAACAACAATAGTAATAAGGGTATGGAAAAAGAAGACATATCTTTCATGTTAGCAAAAAGAACAGTGCTGTCATAATATTAGCCACATATGGTCCAGTGTTAGCTACCAGACCTTGAAAACTGGGAAGAAAAGGCATAAATAGGAAGGTTAACACAGTTCTGGCTGAGTGGGGAAATGAGAAGGCCAAATGTACATTAGTCAAAGAAAGAAAAATAATATCCCAGAAAATGAATAAGAGATAACTATCCTCAGAATAATACTATATAAATACATTTGCTGTAGGTCACATAAAAGATTCATGGCACACACATGTACAGGTCAAATTACCTTTAAATATTAAATTTCTTTCCAGCAGGGAAGAATTTCAGATTTATGCTGTTTTCATAAAGAAAAAGGATGCACCCCATGCATTATTATTTGCTGACAAATGATAGCTTCTGGGTTTGCCTGCAAGATATAGGTTAGAAACTGTCTTTTTCATGATTAAAAAAAAAAGAGTGAATCATCATGAAATTCATCTCTTCCCCAAGATGCTTCTGTTTTCTTTTGGCTCATTAAATCAATATTTTCCTATTGTGGAACTACAGAAGTTTACATTGGAGAACACCTATTAGATCACTTAAAGTAGTCCATTTCCCTGCTAATGTAGTATTTTTATCCCTGCAGCACATTTTGGGCAGTCCAGCTTTAAAAGACTCAGCAACAAGGTTACGCTGTTCCCTGGAGACGTGATTCCACACACATCCCAGTGTTCAGACATTTTCATATTAATAGGTCTAAGCAGAAATAACAGAACCACAGAAACGTGTAATGAAAGTAAGGTATGAACTCAAAGCTTAGCATGCAATGGCACAGAGTGGTAAATCTATCAAACAACTGGTAACAAACTATTACTATTGAATTTATGGTTCCAGTTTGGCCTTTATCAGTTGAAAACAAATGTGTTATTATTTCTTGGCTCTTTGATGGTCTCTGTGGAATGAGCTGTGACTCTTCCAGATGGATAGATGTTCAAAGCGTGTGACCAACTTCGCACGCATGCCCTGAAAACTGAACCAAACTCTTGATTACACTCAAGAAACTCATTCATTTAAAATATGTCTAAGGCCTGGTACAAGCTCATAATAAAGTTATCTTCCAAGGACATTATAATATCTAACTAAAAATACTCTGTCTTCAATAATATACAGATAAAGGCTCATAGTCAGTCTTAATTGCGCTGTGATTCTTCTCCTAATGTAGGAGAAATTGGTTTTCCTTCCAGATGGGTTGAGCCTGTGGAAGCACACCCTTTGCTTTCAGCAAATCTCAGAGTGACACCAAAACCAGGGGGAACACCAGAAGGTGCTGCCAGGTTCCAGCTCACTTTCAGAATGGAGCAGGAGATAAGCAGTAATACTGAATACCGGAAGAAATAAACCCTTTACCTCTCTGGTTCTAATGGCATCTACTTAGAAGAAGAAGAAAAACATCACTGCTGTTATTTTCTCTACCTAGAGAGTTTAAGAGAGTTTTTGCTTTCCACATATACTCAAAGTAATTGCATGGCCCTGTTCATTTTTAGAGCTCTGAGTCATAGGGCTCTGGTGGATTTAGCAACGGTGAACTCCATCATTCCCCTTCCTCCCTCCAGTAGTTTGAACTAATATTTCTGACTGCAAAGTGGCTGAGGAGGTACCTTCTGCCACCCCTACAGTAACCCCTGGCAGAGAGGCAAGTAACCTCCGGCAACCGAGACCACCGGAGTTTGTGAGTCAGAGCCTTCAGGCTATGAACTCCCAAGCAGAGAGGCAAAGTTCAAGGCAGAACATATTGCACAGAGGAAGCTGCCTTCATGAGCTGCACATTGGAAAGTACAGCACATTTTGTCCTCATTCATTCAGGGGTAAATAGGGAACCAAGGCTAAGTCACTTCAAGGGACTTCTGTCATGCCTTGGCTGTTTGCATGTAAACCTTGGTCCTGCAGGAAAATCCCACAGTCAGATTATTGATTAATCTTCCTCGCTGCCTCTCTGGCAGGGTCTAGGGGAAACCTCCTCCCTAGGCTCTATGCTATGTACCAAAAAACCTTCCTGGTAAGAGATTTCGTGAAGTCTTTAGCCACTGGTGTGCTGCTTGTGCAAGTTAGGTCCTATCTGCAAAGGTGGTGGTAAGATTCTCCTCTGGGTCACCACACTCTTGGTGGCCTCACTCTGGTGAAGGCAGAACGAATTCAACCCGCATTATTTCCTTAGGATTATTTTCAATCATGGGATGTCCATCATTTGCAATTAAAACCCTGTTGAGACTTCTTGAACAGGACTTTTTATATTGATTTAAATCAACAGAAATAATAAATACAATGAAGTATACCACTTCAGCCAGAAACTGTCAAACATGGGAGCTTAAAATTCACAGCCCTCAAGTCTTCATTAGACAAATAAAACTCAGTGGGTGGAGAGACCCATGGAAGGCGAATACAAAAGAGGCATGTTACACACGGGTGCAAATTTGTTTTCCTTTCACTGCAAGTGAACGCTCAGGGGAAAATGTTTGCAGCGTGAGCCCAGCTCTAATTTCAGTAATCCCCACAGCTTCTTCTGAGGGCAGGAAAGCCATTCTTTCCATTCATGGTGTTGACTTTTTGTTGCCTCCATGCTCCGGCCGCTCCTGCAGACCATCTGGCAGAAGTGAACTGGCTAACCTCATTTTCCAAAGTGCACACCTCACCCCATTGCTCCAGCCGCCATCCCTCTGCCTAAGGACACAGGCACAGGAGATTTCTTTCTCTTTTCTCTTCCTTTATTTTCTTAGTGTTGAGGCTTTAAGAGGGATAGTGTCTGTCTTTCTTACCACAGGCCCTTGATCTCACTGTGCTCTCTTTTCTCTTTCTTTACCCCCACCTCTCTCCCTGCCTGCTTTGTGTTTTATCTCTGCCTGTAAAGTTGTGTGATTATGGATAGAGAAGTCACCACACAAACAGGATAGAATTCACCACAATGGCTGTTTTGTTCATATACATTTCACTGTCTGTCTCTTGTCGGAGCGTGGCTATCATCTTCTACTAACAATATCCCTGGGTAAATGATAAAGTCAACTCTGGAGTAAAGCTAGACGTTTTATCAGCATGTTCAAACTATCCCCTTACAGCTCTGTACTTGCCAACTGCACATCCTTTTCCTACACAAAGACTCAATGCACATTAAAAAGGCACTTATTGAAGCTGGTGTTTGTTTGCAGAGAGGGTGTGGATCCTGCTTGCTGTGGCAGTCACCCTCCATGTTTTTTCTCTCATCACCCAGAGAAAACTGGGTGATGCAGTTATGCTCTCTGACAAGCTCTTGGCTCAAGTTCGAGGTTACTTTGCTTCTTGCCAGGTCATTCTTCTTCATTCCTCTGCTGATGCTAACTGATGGATTTCCCCTAAGCTGACGACAGAGTTGATCTAATGCCTTGCTGCAGGAGAAAAGTCACCGCAGACACAAGATAAAAGATAGGAAGCTCTGAGGTCTGTGTTGGCTGGTATCCTGAAGCCACAAGAAATTGATAACAGGGGACCCTAATATACTATCCATACGTCAAAAGGCAAGAGAATGATAAACCTCCAAAAGTCTTTCCCACTCTCAAATTTGGCAATCAGATTAATGCTGTGAAAAAATCCACTAATAAAACAATGGCATCCACATCTTGCCAGGCAAGG